>NW_017670363.1:516558-529002 GCF_001879085.1 Nicotiana attenuata | reverse complement strand
ACAGATAAATGCACAAGTAGGATGCATCAGGATGGTCCATTATTCCGGGTACACCTGTCCTAGACGGGCCCAACCCCTGTGTTGAGTCCCCTAAGTCAAAAATGCACATGATGCAAATAAACGTTCCTACTAGGGATCCGGCATGAAGTCAAGTTCTTCTAGGTTCGGAACCTGGGTATGTGTTCTAGACTGTGTACCCGAGCGGACAACTCGAGTCGAGGAGGGTGCTACGTACCGGGGACCCGCGGGATCGTCCGGCTTAGTAACTTGTCCGGCCTCTTTCTTATCTCAAAGTATGACACTAACAGAATAGGGAGTCTCAACCAATAAGCACATCCCCGGAGGTGAGAAGAGAAGGGTTTCGCCACAGTTTATATACAATCCAAATAATATCAAAGCGGTAAAAAGCAACATTTTGCACATTTAGCATGAAACATGAAGAAAAATCAGATAAAGCCGAATACAACAATATATCTAAGCTCGAATTCTGAACCCTGAACCAAAGTTCTGGGTTCTATCCCCAGCAGAGTCGCCAGAGCTGTCACACCTCCTTTTTCACTTACTACACCAGCAAAGGGCGTAGTGAAGGGAGTTATTTCCAACTTGAAGTGACGATCGAGACGGGATTTGTTATTTAGAGAATTCAGAGTCGCCACCTGGGAGATTTATGGTGTCCCAAGTCACCGGTTGAATCCCGAATCGAGGAAATTATGACTCTGTTAATAGTCAGCGAACCAGAAATCCGGGTAAGGAATTCTGTTAACCCGGGAGAAGGTGTCAGGCATTCCCGAGTTCCGTGGTTCTAGCACGGTCGCTCAACTGTCATATTTGGCTTATTTGTTTGATACATGCTTCAATCTGTGTGCTTTTAACTTTGAACCGCTTTTATTATTATTATTTTTTAAGAATTGCAACGTCGTGAAAATGTGTTTCGAACCGCGTCGCACCAGTGCACCCGTGATTGTTAACACATTTCGACTTCGTTGAGATTTGGATTTGGGTCACATAAATGTGCACCCGAGTTTAAGAAGGTAAATTATTAAAAGCGCGCCTAAAGTGGCTAACGTCTTATTAACTTTGCGGGAGGCCATGGAAATTTGCTAAATGGCACGCCCCGAATTCTAAATATTTTGGTATAAACATTTAATGGGAGGCCTCGCGATTTATATGTTTTATTTGGCGAAGCTCATCTCATTTATTATTTAAGGGGAAAACCTAAAAGCATATACGATTTTCTATTTCTTTTGTATCTAAATGGGCTTAATTAATTTGCTCTTATAAATTCAGGCCTCGAGTTCAAGTCCGAGTTCAAACAAAAGGGAGGACCCTCTTAATTTGAACCCGCTACCTAACTCGGAAACTTAAATTTATGTTGCAACTTAATCCCCCATACTCCTAATGTAATTTTAATAGGTTTTTAGCTTCCATCATGTTGGGCTTCCGAATTAGCCCGACACCCTGGTTCGTTTTGGTAAGCAGCGCCAGTCGTGGGCCTTGGTGTAGGCCCAATAAAAATAAAATTTGAATTAAACCCCTACCCCATATCAGAGTTTCAGCCATGCAGCTGACTCTTTGGAATGGACTCTGGGCCAGTTTTGTATACAGCTGCTGGGCCATTTTTGTTTGGGGCCCAAAGTGACTAAAAGTCCTTGAATTTTCAGGTGTATTGCCTGGATTCCATATTGTAAGAATAAGGATCATTTTAAGAACTAAGACTAATCAATCATCAATTCAATACCTATGTTCTGGCATGAGTTGAATATCATTAAAACAACGAAGCAAAACTATTGAGCCTATACACTACTAATACAAGATTTATCAACAAGCTGTGGGATCGTACACGAACTAACAATGAACAGGATTTCACTGAATATAGCTTTATCATGAATCATAGAACTCGAGCTCGTATAAGTCCCAAAGTTAACTCGAGCTCGTATAAGTCCCAAAGTGTTCATATTTAAATAGTCCTAATTATACAAACAGTCCTACTTAATATCTATACATGTTCACACACATGAAGTTACAGCTACATATATTAAGCTAATAACTAAAACAGAGGTAGACTTGTGTGATAACATGATATTTCCTTATCCACAATTGTCCATATATATTTCGTGAAGCTTCATGCTACTAAGGACAGCAGTGTACCTGGTAATTGCAAATAAGAAAAGGAGAAAATCAGTAGCAGTGACAGTTTGCAACAGCAGCCCAGCAAGTTCAGGAATGGGATTGAAATTTCAACAATGAACCAAGACACCAACAATTGCAAACACCAATATAGTCCAGCACCAGATTGACTACCCAGACTCAGTTTAGCAATTCAAGTAGAGTACCCCAATTGTTCATAATTTGTCACAGAAAGAGTGCCACGAAAATTTTAAAGATTTTCGATGGAACAGTATACTTTTTATATTTTTGTTGTGTTCTTTGTTTCTGGTTTTTAACTCTAATTCCTCTCAGATTCCAGAATGCTTTTTCCTCTCTCCCCCCTTCTAAAACTTCAGACCCCCTCCTCAAGGCAAAATGACTGCCTATTTATAGGTGAACTAAGTCCAATTTTCAGATTTTCTTTACCCCCCCTTAGTCCCTATTCTAATTTCAGTGTTTACCCCACTATTTCTAACTTGTTATGCAAGCAACTAACCTAAGTTTATTAGAATCTACACTATAGTCCCTCCTAGAAAGTTCCATGCCTATCACAATCCCTATTCTACCCTTAAACCTCTTCAAAAACTACCAAACCTGCTGAAAGTACCCTTTTCCCATGTCCAAACTACCCTTTAAGCCTTCTGAAATTGCTAGACTGCCCAAGCCCCCCTTTAATTTAACATAATATTGACTATGTTAATTTCATCTAACCTAAATCAGCTATAACCATTCAATTATCCTAAATAGTGAATTAAGAAACAATTATTAATTTAAATTGGAACTAACATCACCACTGCCATTAACCAGACAGTGTTTGAACAGATTTGGAACAATAGCTAAACCAAGATTGAAATGAAATAAAACACAATCAAATCAAACTACTGCTAATACAATGCTATTAGAATCACTAGAACACAAGAATAAGGATCAGAAGAAAGAAAACATACCTAATCGGATTAAGGGCTCGGACAACTTTGTTGCTTGAATCCTTGAGGATTCTTGACACGTAACATCCCCAACCATGTATTTTCATAAGAATCCACATGATTGAGGAAGTTACGGTCAGAAATCTCAAAGGTTTTATCTAGGGTTTTGCCAGTTTTTTAAGATCTAAAATTGGGGGAATTCCAGTAAGATTTGAACGATTTTGGTTGGGGGGGTTAACGATGAGGAAGCCATAGGGACTATGGGGTGTGAATTTGGGCCGGTTTGGATAAAGTTGTATTTTGGCCGGAACTTTTGATTCAATATTCGAGAAGTTTGGCTAGGAATTGGAAGATGATATTATGGGGGTTGGAAAGAGGAGAGGAAGATGAATCTGTGGTGTATTTTTGGTGGTCATTGGAGCTTCGCCGCCGGCGGCGGCGATTTCCGGCCGGCGGCGGACGGCGGCGGGACGGTGGTGGGACGGTGGGGTACGGTGGCTTATGGCGGAGACGGTGACCGGCGTTACAGGGGTGGGTTGGTACGAGGAAGAAGAGATATTGTTTTGATTTTTGTATAAAATTTCGGACAGTTATATTTGATCTTGGGGACTAATCATGGCCGTCGGATATGGGGAGATAGAACGGTTGTGATTAAACGACGTCAAAACGACGTCGTTTTGTTATGGGAGGGACTGGACCGGGTGGTGTATTGGGCCTGGGTTTGGTATGTGGGCAAGGGTGGGTTTTCCTTTTGGACTAATACAANCACAATAGACGTACTTAGACCGGTCATGTCGTCATATTACCAGGTGAATATGTCCTCATATTCCCTTAGAAATTCTGTGTATTCCTTCTTTTCTGACGGCGATAAGTGAACACTGATTCGTGTTTCCTTGACACTTTCTACATCTCCTAGCTTGATGATGTCGGAAAACTTATGATTTTCAATCAACATTAGCCCTCCTCCTCAAGGCAAAATGACTGCCTATTTATAGGTGAACTAAGTCCAATTTTCAGATTTTCTTTACCCCCCTTGGTCCCTATTCTAATTTCAGTGTTTACCCCACTATTTCTAACTTGTTATGCAAGCAACTAACCTAAGTTTATTAGAATCTACACTATAGTCCCTCCTAGAAAGTTCCATGCCTATCACAATCCCTATTCTACCCTTAAACCTCTTCAAAAACTACCAAACCTGCTGAAAGTACCCTTTTCCCATGTCCAAACTACCCTTTAAGCCTTCTAAAATTGCTAGACTACCCAAGCCCCTTTTAATTTAACTTAATATTGACTATGTTAATTTCATCTAACCTAAATCAGCTATAACCATTCAATTATCCTAAATATTGAATTAAGAAACAATTATCAATTTAAATTGGAACTAACATCACCACTGCCATTAACCAGACAGTGTTTGAACAGATTTGGAACAATAGCTAAACCAAGATTGAAATGAAATAAAACACAATCAAATCAAACTACTGCTAATACAATGCTATTAGAATCACTAGAACACAAGAATAAGGATCAGAAGAAAGAAAACATACCTAATCGGATTAAGGGCTCGGACAACTTTGTTGCTTGAATCCTTGAGGATTCTTGATACGTAACATCCCCAACCATGTATTTTCATAAGAATCCACATGATTGAGGAAGTTACGGTCAGAAATCTCAAAGGTTTTATCTAGGGTTTTGCCAGTTTTTTAAGATCTAAAATTGGGGGAATTCCAGTAAGATTTGAACGATTTTGGTTGGGGGTTAACGATGAGGAAGCCATGGGGACTATGGGGTGTGAATTTGGGACCGGTTTGGATAAAGTTGTGTTTTGGCCGGAACTTTTGATTCAATATTCGAGAAGTTTGGCTAGGAATTGGAAGATGATATTATGGGGGGGTGGAAAGAGGAGAGGGAAGATGGAATCGTGTGGTGGTACTTTTTGGNTGGTCATTGGAGCTTCGCCGCCGCCGGCGGCGAGTTTCCGGCCGGCGGCGGACGGCGGCGGGACGGTGGTGGGACGGTGGGGTACGGTGGCTTATGGCGGAGACGGTGACCGGCGTTACAGGGGTGGGTTGGTACGAGGAAGAAGAGATATTGTTTTGATTTTTGTATAAAATTTCGGACAGTTATATTTGATCTTGGGGACTAATCATGGCCGTCGGATATGGGGAGATGAACGGTTGAGATTAAACGACGTCAAAACGACGTCGTTTTGTTATGGGAGGGACTGGACCGGGTGGTGTATTGGGCCTGGGTTTGGTATGTGGGCAAGGGAGGGTTTTCCTTTTGGACTAATACAAACAGCCCAATCCGGGCAATTTGTATTTTTTCCTTATTTTGCTTTACATTTTTTTTTTGTATTTTTGTATTTGTTTATTTTTCTGATTTTTTATAAAATGCCTAAACAAAGCAAAGACCTAATTAAGCTATTTTAATTCCTAAAATTTGCTTGTAACTCTATTCGACACAAATGCAAAAACCAGTAATGCAAAAGACTACTTTCTTGCAATTTCTTTGTATTTTATTCTAAGACTAATTAATACTAAAATTGTGAAATTAAATCCCTAAATGCTAATGCATATTTTTGGTATTTTTTATGGATTAAATGCATAAAATGAATGCAACAATTGCCAAAGAATGCCACAAAATTCACACAAAATTATAAAATATTAGAAAAAATTATTTTGCTTGAAATTTGGGAATTACTGCTTAGGACAAAAATCACATGCTCACAAAAATAATAGTGATTATTTTCTTGCTCGTTTCATCACATAACGTAAGTTATCTTTGACACTTTTTCTTGTCCATGATCTTCGGTTTCAGGTTAAAATGTCTGATTCAGTAAACAACAATATTGAGAACCACAGAGAAAATGGTGTGGCTGTTCAGGTGTTGGTGAGCTGCCACAAAATCTTGAGAACGCGCCAGGACCGATTCCGGCAGACGGAATCTCATGTGACGATCGACACGTCGAAACAAGCTCCCACACTAACAGGAGCATACACCAAGTCGACCAACAGGAAGCCCAAAAAACCCCAGCTCGAGAAGAATGGGAAGTTAGCCTTCATGTTATTTTTGAAATGTTGCAGGTACAACAGCTGGCTATTGCTCAGCTGCAAAGTCACCAGAAGACTCCTAGCACGGTAGCACCGGAGACAGCTCCCCCGGCCGAACAGGTACCAGAGAGGTCAAGCAATAATGGGTCGATAGCCGATCCCGCCATCATAAAAATACTCGAGGAACTCACAAAAAGGATCGAATCGGGTGAGAAAATGATAGCAGCCAACGACAAGAAGGTCGAGAGTTATAACTCCAGGGTCGACCAAATCCCGGGCGCAGCCCCGGTCTGAAAGGTATGGATTCTAAGAAGTTTGTGCAAATGTCGTTCCCTGGGGAAGCGTCTTCGAAACCCATTCCGAAGATGTTCAGAATGTCAGAACTCCCAAAATACAATGGGACATCAGACCCCAATGAGCACGTTATTGCCTACATGTGCACAGTGAAGGGCAACGACCTAAAAGACGACAAGATCAAGTCCGTCTTACTGAAGAAGTTCGGGGAAACACTCTCGAAGGGGGCCATGATGTGGTATCACAACCTAGCTCCCAACTCCGTAGACTCATTTGCCATGCTGGCAGACTCCTTCATAAAGGCACATGCCGGTGCCATCAAAGTAGCAATGAGGAAGTCTGACGTGTTCAAGATCAAGTAGAGGGAGAACGAAATTCTATGAGAGTTCGTATCTCGCTTCCAAATGGAACGAATGGAACTACCACCGGTCTCTGACGACTGGGCGGTGCAGGCCTTTACTCAAAGACTGAATGAGCGGAGCTTAGTAGCTTCAAGGCAGCTGAAGAGAATCTAATCGAGTATCCCACCGTAACCTGGTCAGTCAAAGATCAGGGTCGAGGATGATCAACTAGGAGCCCCCTCGGGCTCAGTATACCCGAGTAGGCTTCTGACAAAAGAGCCAAAGACAAATAAGGAAAGATATCAGCCATACACCGAAGACAGGAGGAACGCCCTGAGGCGCAACCCACCTCGCAACGATCGATTGATCAACCGATGACAGAATCCTCGGGGACTCATTAACAGAACCGGATTCGATGGAAACACGGGGCCAACAGGGGCACCATGCGTATCAAAATACAACTTCAACATTGATGTATCGGATATCATTTTCGCCATCAGCAAAATCAGAGACACCAGATGGCCCAGGCCTATACAGTCGGATCCTTCCCAAAGGAATCATAACTTAGTATGTGAATTACATAACACTCACAGCCATAGGACCGAAGATTGCCACCAACTCGGAGAGGAAGTAGCCAGGCTACTCAATAAAGGTCACCTCCGAGAATTCTTAAGAGACCGAGCCAAAAATCAGTTCCGAGAAAGAGAGGCAGCCAAAAAGAACGAAGCGAACGACCCACAACATGTTATCTACATGATTTTGGGAGGCGCCGACGATCCCCAGGAGCCCGTAATGAGAAAGACAAAAATATCCATCACTAGAGAGAAGAAACTCGGGGGTACATACCCGAGGATGCCCTCACGTTCAGCGAAAAAGACTCCGAGGCCTTATCTCAACCTCATAATGACGCACTGGTAATCACTTTCTTCGTGAATACATTTCAAATAAAACGTGTACTCGTGGATCCAGGTAGCTCGGCCAACATTATCAGGTCGAGGGTAATAGAGCAGCTCGGATTGTAAGAACATATCGTACCCGCCACTCGAGTCCTCAACGGATTCAACATGGCAAGTAAAACAACGAAAGGAGAAATCGCCCTCCCAGTCAGCGTGGCTGGCACGACCCAAAATGTCAAATTTCATGTCTTCGAAGGAGACATGAGGCACAACGTGTCACACCTCCTTTTTTTACCCGCCCGAGAGGGGATTGGGAGTTTTTCCAATTAATGTGACATTATTCGAAATGAGATTATTTTATTTAATTTTTCAGATAATTTAATTGGTATCCCAAGTCACCGGTTTATTTTAAAATCCCAAAGGCATACTAAAGGTGCTCCTATTTTTATCTAATTTAGAACTAAGTATCACAACCACGTCACGTGAGTCGTGCCTGTAGTTGTAATAATTTAAACACGTACCTAAAGCAAGCTACGGAATATTCATTAATTGCTATTCTATATTCGGGATTATTGCAAGGTCTTTGCATATGAATAGATGCAGTAATATAAGGCTGAAGATTTGACTTTCTAAATATTCAACAATTGCTCTTATATACAAATGCGAGGTAAACTGTGCCTCTTGGAGTGGGGAAACCTATATGCATTTAACTTTGATTCATATGGGAAGTTACAAGATTGCTTGATATTTTGTAAGGAACAAATCACCTTCTTCTCGTATATTAGTGCAAGCAAAGAACAAACACAAACTATTTTAAAACTATAGGCACGTTTATCTGGGTCCAGAATTGCAACCAAACAACCCAGCTATATGGGCTTTCCTGCATCACTGTAACAAAGCCCATTGGACTTACTGAGGGTTGAGTCCAAAATTCCATAGACTCTGTAAGAACACTCTAATAACTGAGCAACAACTAACAATTGCTCAAAAAGGAGATTCTTACAAAATAATTAAATACAACTTTAATTTCAAATCCCATTAATAATGGTTTAGAACAGGAATCAGTGGCCATTTTAAGTTTTACAACAATCAAGTGCTCTCAAAAGCAATTTATTAATGAAGCTAACTGCTAAACTATAGACTAAAATAACAGCTCAGTATGCTTCAACACCAGACAATAGCTTAGCCATCATTCAGGGGAAACCTGTTCAAATTTGAAGCTCATGCCTAAACCAATTATTATAGGAGAATATTTATGATTAGAATTAAGAAATAACATGTGAGCCAAGCCATTAAAACTGCAACTCAAGCCAACTTGTGGCCAGATCCACAGTTACTGACTCTCATATCCAGCATTAGACTTTAATTTATCGGAAACCAAAGAAAAGACTTGAGCTTCAGTAATTGATACTAAAACTAAGCAACATATGATTATATGTATAATACACATGTTGAATTCTAATGGAAATAGGTGAAATGTAAAACATTCTGGCCATAAATCACTGCTAAAACACATTCCATCTATAACCAAACTTCATGTAATTGCTATGTCAAAACAAAACATTCATGTTATGTTTAAAAACCAACAAGCAGCAGGCTTAACAAAATGCAGCAGGCAGTTTATATTTCAATACAAATCCAAAATAGAGTAGAAGTGATAAATGTGTACCTAAGCTTGAAAAATAAAACTGAACCTTTGCCGAATAAAGATCGAAGAAATGAGCTACTGAATAAGCTCAACAGCAGGACAGCAGCAGAAAAAGCCTAGAGAACGAAATAAACTGCAGCTTCTAGCTCAACTCAAGCAGGACCAGCAGTGAATCAAACAAGAAAACTTGTTCTAATCCCTGAAACCCTCAGCCAAGACCCCAGAAAATAGAAAGAAACTAAAAATTTCATAAGAAATCTTTTTGGAAATCTGATTTTTTTAGTCGTTTGTGCCTTTTCTCCCTTTTTTCAGTGCCCTAATCATTGGCAAGAGGGTCCTTTTATAGAAAGAATTCTAGGGCAACAAAATCTGATTTGCAATTTTAAAAATGCTCCTTTAATTTCTAAATTTGTTAACTTAGCCCCCCTGCCCCAGCATTTCCCCCCTCATTTATCTCTAAACAGATCCTTGTCAGCTTTTCTAGAAGCTTCCTATGAACTTCCTTCAAACCTTATCCAATTCCAAACCCTAGCACCCCTGTATTTACCCTTCTTTTCTTTTGGTTTTTCACTGTTCTATCGGTTTAAACCCAGTGGTACTGGACTTGGGCAATTTTAAAACTTTAAGCCCAGTAAATACTTGGACTTTCGTACCAACAGAAACCAAGTTTGAATTCTAACCCAAAACCAAACCAACTTATGCAGAAATAAAACAAATATTTGATTAAACAAAAACTAATGATGCATTTTTTTAAGAAAACTATATATTAAGAAAATGATTAAACCTAATTAATGAGCTATTAACCACTGATTAAACAATTATGCCCTAAAATAATTACTAACTAAACTTTTAGACAGAAGAAAGGGATCCCAGTAGATGAATGTGAACAAAAGGGAGAAGAATTATACCAATTAGATCGCCAATAGCTTCGACAACTCGAGTAACGAATCCATTCGAACTTTGATGAACCATGAAAATTGACCAATGGTGGGAATTGTTACATGAATACTAGCCGGATTTTCGTCCATGGCTAATGCTTCATGCAACAATTTTCACCGCATGCCTCAAACGAGACGAAACAAAGGCTCGAAGAATTCGATTTGTTCAAAGCTATTTGTCCGAAATCTGGTCAACCCTATGAGATAGGGCGTTCTTGACATCAAACGAACTCCCTTTGTTGAAAAACTGGGAAATTCACAAGGGTTTTATCATGAATTGAGGGCTAAATCAAGAAAAATCGAACAAAAGTGAAAAGTTCAAATTTTTATTTCTTAGATTTCAAATAAAGAGAAAGCGGGTGATATTTTGGGAAAACTAACGGCGGGACATGAATGAGGGGATGATGGAGGCCGGATGGTCAAAATTTGGAGGCTATTGGAGTTGCTCCGCCGCCGTGAGATGATTTCCGGGCGACGGAGAGACGGCGGAGGTGGGCGGCGATTTCAGAGAGAAGACGACTTAGGTTTTAAACTCAATTGGGTGGAATTAATGAAAACATGAAATTTGGGTCGTTTAATGGGGTGAATTAATTGAAACGACGTACTTTTGCCATGCAACTACGTCGTTTTGGAATGAAGGGGGGGCTGACCGGGTATGACCTTCGGGCCTGGGTTCTGGGTCGATTTTGAGACAAGTCTGGCCGGGAAATTAGAACAATTTGAATTTCAGCCCAAAAATGTATTAGACCTTTTCAATTCAATTTCTCTCTTTCTTTTTTTTTTTTAACTAATGAAATCCTAAAATTAAAAATCCTTAGTTATCTAAATTGCAAAAATTAAAACAATTACCTAATTACAATAATTATAAAAGCTACTTCATCCTAAATTAAAAATTGAAAAATCAATAATCTAAAAAAATAAAAGGAAAAAGTGTAAAAATGAGCCATTTTTGTGATTTTAATTTTAATGAACAAATAATTAACCAATTAATCCTAAAAATGCAAAACATAACCTAAATGCAATGCATGGTATTTTTTGGTATTTTTTCATGATTTAAATAAAAATTAAACATGCATAAAAAATGCAAATAATTAATAAAAATTCAATTAAATCCCTAAAAAATGGATAATAATTAAGAAAAAACCTATTTTCTTTGATTTTATAGGAGTATTTCATATGGGGCAAAAATCACGTGCTCACAGTTGCCCCTCTTTGCTCGGAAACACGTCGGGTTTTCGGGCAAAGATAAAATGAGCAACTATGAGGGATTTTGGACCGTTTGAAACTCCATGAGAAAACATCTTTGAAAAAGTCTGACCGAACCTTGCTTCGGAGGTTGACTACATATCCTTGGCTATAAAGGAATCAGGTCAGTGTAGTTCTGGAAGTTTTGGTAGCCGGGACTACCGGGAACTGTGATATCATTGTTGTTGCTGCTGTTTCTGCTTGTTGAGCTCCTTATTACACCAAAATGAAAAACAAAAGCTAAACTAGCTAAGCCTATCAACTACGAGTTACAAGATTCCTATCTATGAGTCTTCTGAAGCTTGATCTTGAGTTTAAGTTGGTTCTTCATGTGGACTCTGATCTAAATCTTGATGCTTGTTAGGTGCAGGTGCTGGTTCATTCCTTTTTCAACTTCTCGGATCAAGGCGGGACGTGCAAAGCTTATGACTTCAATCACGTCTTGAGCAGTCCACATCTTTTCTCCGCTTCTGCACTTTGAGTTCAACTTCTTTTCTTGTTTTTCTTTTCTTTTATTTGGATTGAGACTTCGTCTTTTGGTCATCTCAAACTTGTGCCTTATGGTAAAAACATGTTCAGGCACCAAAACAAATAAACGAACGAAATTTTTCTGCCCCAGTTTTCACTAGGAAAATTTCATGAGTTATTGCAACAAAATCTAAACTATTTCTTTATTGAAAGCAATTAAAATCAGAATTTGTGTACTCCTGAGAAAAAGAGATTAGGGAGTGGAGACCCTATATCTAAGATGAAACCAAATGGGGGTCAGAGGCCCTAAGTTGGGAAGGTTACCAGGTTATGCTGGAAAAAATGACCGGGTTATGCCGGAAAGGTCCTCGGGTTATGCCGGGAAGGTCATCGGGTTATGCCGGAAAAGAAAAAGGTCCTCGAGTTATGCCAGGGAGGTCCACGGGTTATGCCGGGAAAATTATAGGGTTGTGCCGGTAAGAAAAGG
>NW_017670363.1:503952-516548 GCF_001879085.1 Nicotiana attenuata | reverse complement strand
AATTTAGGAAACTTGTGTTAATGGTTAGGAAATTGCTTAAATGGCTAGAATTCAACCTTGTAAGCCTTTATTTACTAGTTCTTACTTCGTTTGATTAGTTTGGGATTGTCCGGCTTCGAATTAAGGACTTGGGCTTGTTCTTGGACATTGGGAGTGCACTTTGGAGCGAGGTGAGTCTCCTTTCTAACCTTGTAAGGGGGAATTGTCCCCATAGAATTTTAAATGAGTAATTGTTGCTAAATGTGGGGGCTACGTACGTACTAGGTGAAGAGAGTCTGTGCGTAGCTACTATATGATAATTGTTCGGGTAGTTTAGGACCCGATATCTCTTATTTTAAATTATAAGTTCATTTTATTATTATTATAATTGTATAAAAAGAAATATAACTTTTATCAATGATTTCTTTTTTTGTTAATTTATCCTTTAAAATAATTTTGTAATAAGTGATTATATAAGTGGTGAATGTGAATTATATATAATGAATATGGAAAAAGAAAAAAGATAGTATTAGTTTGAAGGAAATAAAAAATGAAAAGTAAATAGAAGATAATAATATAATATAGAAGAGAGAGAAAATTTGGTGTAAAAAATAGTGTAATGGTTGGAGTAAATTTAGTGTTACACCATTTTAGTGTGAAATTTGGTGCAAAAAATAATACAAGCAATGAGTTAAAAGGAAAACAAACTGTAGCTTTCTTCAACCACAACTAACGCTATTCTAAATGGCAGAAGAAATCAGAGGGCAAGCCACAAAGTACTGAATTTCTCTAACATTTAATTATTTTATTTCTTATTACGCTGTATCTATAATTAATTCTTGGTGCAGGTATGCAGTAGTTACAGGGGCAAACAAAGGGATCGGATTTGAAATATGCAGAGAGCTCCTTCCACTGGGGTGAGCTCCTTTTTATTTCAATCAATCTATTAATTAATTATAGGTGGTCACAAATATATACAGTCGGATCTCTCTGTAACATCCTTATATAACAACACTTCTCTATAAAAGCTAAATTTTTCTAGAACGAAATCTCATGTTCTATTATATTTTGGGTAAAAACCTGCTCAGGCACCAAAACAAACAAACGAACGAAATTTTTCTGCCCCAGTTTTCACTAGGAAAATTTCGTGAGTTATTACAACAAAATGTAAACTATTTCTTTATTGAAAGCAATAAAATCGGGATTGTGTAACCCTGAGAAAAAAAGATTAGGGAGTGGAGACCCTATATCTAAAATGAAATCAAATAGGGATCGGAGGCCCTAAGTTGGGAAGATTACCAAGTTATGCTGGAAAAATGACCGGGTTATGCCGGGGAAGGTCATCGAGTCATGCCGGAAAAGAAAAAGGTCCTCGGGATATGCCGGGGAGGTCCACGGGTTATGCCGGGAAAGTTATCGGGTTATGCCGGAAAAGAATCAAAAGTCCTCGGGTTATGACGGAAAAGAAAAAGGTCCTCGGGTTATGCCGGGGAGGTCCACGGGTTATGCCGGAAAAGGTCATCGGGTTATGCTAGAAAAGAAAAAGGTCCTCGGGTTATGCCCGGGAAGGTTATCGGGTTATGCCGAAAATGAAAAAAGGTCCTCGGGTTATACCGGGGAGGTCCACGGGTTATGCCGGGAAAATCATCGGGTTATGCCAAAAAAAAAGGTCCTCGGGTTATGCCAGGGATCAACCAGGGAGTGGAACCCAATAATGGAAAAGACTACCAGGTTATGCTAGGAGCGACCACGGAATGGGACCCTATGTTGAGAAAACGTAGCTAGAGATTGGGGACCCTAGGCTACCATGTTTTTGAATTTTTTCTTCTTCCTCTCTTTTACTTCACTTTTTATTTTATTTAGGAGAGATGAATGAAGAGTTTTTAAAAGGACTTCCCTTTTTCTTGTCTACCTTTGCTGCAGAAACGTTTTGGTTTCTGCGTAACTTATTTTTTATTGCACCTGCTTCTTGCAAAGTTGTCTTGGAATGTACCTGCTTTCAAATCAAAGAAAGATTTGTCAGTTTGAAACGGTGGTTGGTTTTGTGGCCTTGAGTGTTTTGATCTCGGCCCAACTCTTTTGATGAAATCCTTTACTGTTCGCTGGCTTTCTGGAGACCGATCTCTCTTCTAAAACCAGGTATCTTGACTTTTCCAAAATTTCACATGATGGTTAACCCGTGTGGGCCTTTGTCGTTTCTTATTTTGCCTTTATGGGCGCTTGACTTTGGATTTCTTTCCTTTTCAATAATTTTGACTCTGGATCATCCGCCATCATGGACAGTCGAGATCGACTTGATGCACCTGCTAAGGCTGGGTGCCTTTACTTGAACTTGGCTTTTGCTAAGCAGAACCCGGTAAAACCAATCTTGCCATCTTTTCTTTGTTTTAGTTTTGGAGGAGGATTAAACCGAAAGGGATTCAAAGTAAAGAAAGGACAGGATAATGAATTTAAAGAGAAGTGTCCCTTTCGGGGGGGAAAGAAGGACTTATCTGGAGTGCATGCAGACTTCAATAGACATAACGTGCTTCTTGGACAGGATACGCGATCTGCACAACTATCCAATCTCTCATAAACCCATTATGTCTCGTGTTTTAAAATCGAGAAACCTTGCCAGGACTTTTTCAGTGCCAATGGTTGTAAGGAATTCCTTCTTCTCGATCAACGGTGCCCTTTGCGGGTTTTCGCCAATTGACCTCTCTCATTTCTCTTCTCATCGTCGCCTTATAGTGCTCTTTGTGAGTTTTCACCAACAAGACTCTCTCATTTTCAATTTCTCTGTTCACCATCGCCTTACGGTGCCCGTGTGGGTTTTCACCAATAAGACTCTCTCATTTTATTTCTCTCATTTGATTGTATCAGATCCAAGTAACCGCATTTTCCGATTCTTGAACATTCTCACCGATTGATCAGAAGGACTTGAACAGGATTTGGGGTAAAAATAATTTGGATTACAACTTTGGAACCATTCAGGCGGGATCATTGCCGAACCATCCTAACATCTGCCCCAGTTTCACTTTCGGGGAAATGTGGATTTTCGTTTTGGTGTGACTGAACCCCAGAGAGAGGCTGCCTATGTATCCTTTTGGAATCAAGTCGAACGTTGTTCAGGGAACTTTTTTTTTCATTTTTCATTTTTGATTTGATTTATATTTTGATTTTTTTTTTGCAAACGTTTTCGGGTTCGAAAGAGCGTAATCAAAGAAAGGTAACCGGCTCAAAGGGTTAGCAAAGAGTAGAAGTGTTTGGGGTAGCGAGAATGAAAGCCTTCGTCATCCCAATCGGATAATATTGGTGCTGCAGAAAGATTAAACATAATACCTTTTGACTGCGTCTGCATTTACAATTGTTTCGGGATCATTTCCTTCAATGTCTCCCAAGTACAATGCCCCTTTTGGCAACAATTTTCTTATAATGTACGGACCTTTCCAATTTGGGGCGAACTTTCCTTTGGCTTCCGGGTGGTGAGGGAGAATATGCCTCAAAACGAGTTGCCCCACTTCAAAGTTCCTAGGCCTCACTTTCTTGTTGTAGGCGCGAGCCATTCTTTGTTGATACAACTACCTGTGGCAAACTGCGGCCATGTGCTTTTCATCAATCACGGTTAACTGTTCTAGACAGGTTTTGACCCTCTCACTATCCTCAATCTCAGCTTCAACAATGATCCGAAGAGATGGAATTTCAACTTCTGCGAGTATTACGACTTCAGTTTCGTAAACCAATAGATAGGGTGTTGCCCCAATCGATGTTTGCACAGTTGTGCGATATCCCAATAATGCAAATGGCAGCTTCTCATGCCATTGTCTAGAACTCTGGATCATCTTTCTAAGAATCTTCTTGATGTTTTTGTTTGCTGCTTCAACAACATCATTGGCTTTGGGCAGATAAGGGGGTAGAATTCTGAGGCATGATCTTAAATTGTTCGCATGTCTCTGTCATCAAATGACTATTCAAGTTTGCAGCATTGTCCGTAATAATAGTTGTACGGATACCAGAACGGCAAATGATGTTGGAGTTCACAAAGTCTACCACTGCTTTTTAGTGGCAGCTCTGAGAGTGACTGCTTCAACCCATTTTGTGAAGTAATCGATGGGGACCAATATGAATATATGCCCATTTGAAGCTTTTTGCTCGACTGGCCCAATGACATCCATAGCCCAAGCGACGAACGACCATGGTGCCGACATAGGATGCAATTCTGAGGGAGGTGCATGAATCAGGTCCCCGTGTACCTGACACTGATGACATTTTCGGACCAAACTGAAGCAGTCCTTTTCCATAGTGATCCAGTAATACCCTGCTCGAAGTATTTTCTTTGCAAGGACGTATCCATTCATATGAGGTCCGCATACTCCTGCGTGTACTTCATTCATGATTCATCCAGCCTCTTGGGCATCCACACATCTTAAAAGGTTCAAATCTGGAGTCCTTTTGTATAAAACTTCTCCGCTTAAGAAGAAACCACCGGCGAACCTTCTAATGGTTCTCTTTTGATCTCCACTGGCTTGCTCGGGATATTCCTTTGTTTTCAGAAACATCTTGATATCATGGTACCAAGGCTGAACATTTGGCTCCACCTCAACCGTATTGCAATAACCATGCCTTTCTCGCATTTGGATTTCCAACGGGTCAATGTGGACATTGCCTGGATACGGCAACATCGAGGCCAAATTGGCGAGTGCATCGGCTAACTCATTGTGAAACCGAGGGACGTACCTGAATTCGACGGATTTGAACCGTTTGCTAAGATCTTCCACATGTTGCCTGTATGGCATAAGCTTGACATCCCGAGTTTCCCATTCTCCCTAAGCCTGTCGGATAATGAGATCTGAATCTACCATGATTACCATTTCTTTCACATCTTGGTCAATTGCCATATTCATGCCCATAATGCAGGCTTCATACTCTGCAGTGTTGTTTGTGCAGAAAAACCGAAGACGGGCTGTGGCCGAATAATGCTGACCAGTGGGTGAGATCAAGATTGCCCCAATCCCGACACCTTTTGCGTTCACTTCTCCATCGAAGAACATTTTCTAAGCATTAGCATCTTCTGAAATTACCTCAACTGAATTCACTTCCTCGTCCGGAAAGTAAGTACTCAAAGGCTGATATTCATCACCAACAGGGTTTTCAGCTAGGTGATCCGCTAGAGCTTGAGCTTTTATGGCCGTGCGAGTGACATAGACTATATCGAACTCGGTGAGCAGGATTTGCCATTTTGCCAACCTCCTTGTAGGCATAGGCTTCTGGAATATGTACTTTAAAGGATCCAATCTGGTGATGAGGTAAGTGGTGTAGGCCAACAAGTAATGCCTGAGCTTCTGAGTGACCCAAGTTAAGGAGCAGCAAGTCTTTTCCAACAAAGTGTATTTGGCTTCGTAACTCGTGTACTTCTTGCTCAAATAGTAGATTGCCTGCTCTTTCTTCCCAGTAACATCGTGTTGCCCGAGGACACAGCCGAAGGAATTCTCCAAGACTGTAGGGTACAAAAACAAAGGCCTCCCAGGTTCGGGTGGGACCAAGACTGGCGGATTCGACAGACATTCTTTGATTTTGTCAAAGGCTTCTTGACACTCGTCTGTCCATTTAATCGCTGCATCTTTCTTCAACAGCTTGAATATGGGCTGACATGTAGAAGTCAACTGAGCAATGAACCGGCTGATGTAGTTCAACCTTCCCAACAAGCTCATAACCTCTTTCTTGGTTCTCGGAGGAGGTAAATCCCGAATAGACTTTATCTTCGTTGGATCTAGCTCAATGCCTCTCCGACTGACTATAAATCCCAAAAGTTTCTCAGACGGAACTCCAAATGCACATTTAGTTGGGTTTAGCTTCAAGTCGTACTTGCGCAAACTCTCAAAGAACTTTCTCAAGTCCCGAACATGGTCATCCTGTGCCTTGGACTTAATGATCACATCGTCCACATATACCTCGATCTCTTGGTGCATCATGTCATGAAAGATGGTAGTCATAGATCTCATGTACATTGCCCCGGCGTTCTTCAAGACAAAAGGCATGACCTTATAACAATAGGTGCCCCAGGGTTTGGTGAAGGCTGTCTTTTCCGAATCTTCTTCATCCATCAAGACCTGATGATATCCAACATAACAATCCACGAAAGACTGTATCTCATGTTTAGCACAGTTGTCAACGAGGATGTGGATGTTTGGCAAAGGGAAGTTGTCCTTGGGACTTGCTTTGTTCAGATCCCGATAATCAAAACAAACCCAGGTTTTCCCGTCTTTCCTTGGCACTAGGACCACATTAGCCAACCATGTGGTGTATCGGACTACTCGGATCACACCCGCTTTTAACTATTTGGTGACCTCTTCTTTGATCTTGTCACTAATGTCAGTTTTGAATTTCCTCTATTTTTGCTGGACAGGGGGACAATCGGGGTAAGTTGGCAATTTGTGTACCACTAAATCAACACTTAATCTTGGCATATCATCGTAGGACCAAGCAAACACATCTTTGAATTCAAACAAAAGTTAGATCACTGCATCCCTAGTTCTTTCATCTATGTGAATGCTTATCATGGTTTCTTGGACCTCTTCTGAACTACCCAAATTAACTAGCTCGGATTCATTTAGATTTGGCTTAGGCTTATTCTCAAATTATTCCAATTCTCGATTTATTTCTCTAAAAGCCTCATCTTCATCGTATTCGGGTTCTTGATTAATTATTTCACAATTAGACAGCGTGTTTGGATCTGGGCATGAAGTCCACATGCATGTCATGTTATTTAATGCCACATTATTAGAACTGAAAGAAGAAAAATAAGAAAAAGTAACAAAAATCAGAAAGAATAAAGAAAGAGATTCATGAACGATGAAATATTGATTTCATTCCGTTGAATTTTTAAGATAGCATGGTTTACATTGGAATTTTAAGGACAATAACTAAAAGAAACATCCGAGTTACACCCTGGAATAACTCGTGATGTAGAAAAGGTGGCAAGACCGGACTACCGGAATTCTTGCCTGACTGGTAACGGAGTAGCCTTCCAGTTCTGCAACTTGGCCTTGGGCCCCATATACCGCACCTCAGCGGTGCTCGAGCCTTCTCCCGACTGGACCATGTGAGTTTCATAAAACATCTGCCTCATGGCTCCACAGATTTCTTCAATTTCCTCGGCCGTGAAGGCCTCATCTTCTCTTTTGTGTACTTGGGCTTGATGAATGTTTTGAAAAGATGTGGGATTGGCTGAGGCAAGACCCAACCATTGTTCTTTCGCTCATTTGCCCATGTTACATCAGCTGGCGTGGCTTAAAAACCCACACCAAAGAATTTCTCGCTAGCAGCCAGAGTGATAGGTTCTGTGATACCTTGCAATGATTTCCCGAGCCCCTTCCCAGGCTTATAACCATTCCTGATCATTTCATTAGCGGCCATAATTGACACATTTGAGAGAAAGGGTTGAGGACACGAGCTTCCTTCTTCACATTGATCTGCGAACACAACCTCGAAAGCTTGAGAGACTATATGTTCGCTACCTTCCCTATCTTCCAGACATGGGACTGACGGGTCCCTATAAATTGATTGCTCGTCCTCTCTATGGACCATGATCTCCCTATCTTCATATTCAAATTTCACCATCTGGTGGAGAGTGGAAGGTACGACCCCTGATGCATAAATCCAAGGCCTTCCCAAGAAAAAATTATAAGAAGTGTCCATATCTAGGACCTGAAATGTCACCTCGAAATCCACAGGACCGATAGTCAGAATCAAATCGCTCTCGCCAATGGTGTCTCTCTTGATGCCATCAAAGGCACACATACAGACATTGTTAGGCCTGATTCTCTCAGTCCCAATCTCCATTCTTTGCAAAGTTGAGAGAGGGCAGATATCAACTCCGGATCCGCCATCCAGCATGACTCTTTTCACATAGTACCCATCGCATTTAACTGTCAAATGAAGGGCTTTGTTGTGGGTAGCCCCTTCCGGGGGCAAATCATTCTTTCTTAATGAGATCTTGTTGATGGCGAAGAATCTTTCTGCCATCCTTTCCAGTTGTTCAACAGTGGTTTCAATCGAAACATAAGCTTTATTGAGGGTCTTTATCAACACCTTCTGATGCTCGGTTGAGCTCACCAGTAGAAACAGGAGTGAGACATGTGAAGGAGAATTCCGGAGTTTGTCTATTACCTCGTAGTCCGCAGTTTTCATTTTACGGAAGAATTCTTCGGCCTCCTCAGCACTGACAGGCTTCTTGAGTGGGAAACGCTTCCTTTTGGCTTTGTTCAAATCCTCTAATTTTAGGTATTTTTCAGCTGAGTTAGTTTCATTTGCTTCCCCTAGGACCTCTTTTCCCTTGTAGGTTACTACCGCTTTGTTATAATTCCATGGGATGGCGGTAGGGTCTGTCATGGGCTTCTGTGGTGCGCGGCCAACAACCACGGGCTCATTCAGCCCTGGTGAAATTACTGGCCCCCGTACCACATAGGTCGCTTTAGGCACATACATCTTAGGTCCCTTGTTCAGCTCGAACCTTTTTGGAGGACTCAATGTCATTTGTTCTTTCCTGTGACCCCGGGGAACATAAAGAATGGCATCTTTAGGGGCTACTGCCCCTGTTTTGCTTTCCATTGTCTTTTCTGGACTTTGAGGGGTGGGTTTACTTTTCTTCTCCCCCTTGTCTTTCTTCGCAACAGCTTTTGGCTTCTTCTCGACATCAGGGATGGCAATGATGGCTTTTAAGGCGGGATCAAACTCCTTATCTTCGCAAATCATCCCAATGACTGGCCCGTTGTTGTGAGCCGGTAATGGGTTATTGTTCACATTAGGAATTTCTTCATCCTTCAGCACTATCCATTTTTGCTCTATTAGATTTTCAACCGCCCTTTTTAGAGTCCAACAGTCTTCAGTGTCATGACCTTCCACCCCAGAATGATAAGCACATCGGGTACCGGGTCGGTAGGAAGGTGACTCTGGGTTTTGTCTGTTCGGGGCTACGGGTTGCAACAAACCCATTTGGACCAGTTTTGGGAAAAGGCTAGAGTATGATTCACCAATAGGCGTGAAGAGTTTGTTCTTCTGGATGGCTCCCGCGCACGGGCATTGTAGGGGAAATTATTTTGTGGAGGTCAGGGATTATACTGAGCTTGGTGAGGAGGGTTATTTCTAGGAAGTGGAGATCGGTTTTGGTTAAACTGTTGTTGTGGCCGAGCGTATGGTTTATCACCGCGTAAGCCTGAGGAGCCATAGCATAAGCCACATCCTGGTGGGGATAATAATGTTGTGGGGTTCTTGGAGGGAAGTAACCTCTGGGTGGACGGGGGTTTCTTAGACCTGAAGCCGCCATCACCACTTCTTCTTTCTTCTTTCTGTTTGCTACACCTTCGGACCCGCTTTGAATTGCTTGGGACGTAGCTCTTATGGCAGATTGGCTCAATATGCGCCCTGTTTTCAGACTATTCTCGACCATCTCACCAATCTTGATAGCCTCAACAAATGGCTTTCCCTTTGCAGACATCATATTCTGAAAGTAGTCAGCCTCTTGGGCTTGTAGAAAAACACTGACCGTTTCAGTCTCATCCTTCGGAGGCTTGACCCTGGCCGCTTGTTCGCGACACTTAACAGCATATTCTCGGAAACTTTCCGATGACTTCTTTTTGAGATTTGACAGGGAATTCCTGTCGGGAGCTATGTCTATGTTGTACTAAAACTGTCTGACAAAATCTCGAGCCAAATCATCCCATATGTGCCAGCGAGATATGTCTTGATCCATGTACCACTCGGATGCAATACCCACTAGACTCTCTCCAAAATAAGCCATGAGAAGCTCCGGTTTTCCACCTGCCCCTCTCAGTTGATTGCAGTACCTCTTGAGGTGGACAATGGGGTCTTCGTGCCC
Source organism: Nicotiana attenuata (assembly GCF_001879085.1). Taxonomy (NCBI): domain Eukaryota; kingdom Viridiplantae; phylum Streptophyta; class Magnoliopsida; order Solanales; family Solanaceae; genus Nicotiana; species Nicotiana attenuata. Next base: position 506,713 of record NW_017670363.1, on the reverse strand, counting down.
GTCATACTTTTCGAACTTGGGAGTTTTAAAACCAAGGGGTAGGTGAACATGTGGGATCATACAAAAATCAGCGTAGGATACGCTCTTCTGACCACTTAAGCCTTGTATATTCTTGAGGCTCTCTTCCATGCTCCTCATCTTCCGAGTGATTTCTTCCTGCTCGGGGTTCTTTGTAGTTTTCTCCTGTCCCGCGGTAAACTCATACCGGGGTTGTTGAGGGTAGGAATTGGTGGTGAAATGGGCCGTGTCTGGTGGAAAGGATAGTACTTGGAAAGTAAAAGATGATGGATCAAAGCTTGGCCTGGGCAAAGTGGGTTGCGCCGTGGCCGAAGATGGTGGTGCAGTGAATATGTTGGAGGCCACACTCGAAATCAATGCCTGGGGGCAAACCTCAGAAGGCGTTCCGGTAAAGTGGGCTGAGATGGTAGGATATTCGAGAGGAGTGTTTGGGTAATTTATTGGGACGTTGGAAGTTCCACTTGCCCTGGGAAGTAGCTCAGGGAAACCAGGTATTGCACTCGGCGGCTCTCTACCGTTGGACCAGGCGTCCCACATTTCCAACATGCGGAGACGCAGTACCCTATTTTCCTCAGCAGCCGCTGACTCTGATGTTGGGATGGCCGAGATCGGGCTATCCTCTGGGATAGGAACTGTTGGTAGATGACTCTCTGACGACATTTCAACACTTCCCTTTGATCTTGTAAAGTAAGGATGTGAAGCCAGATTACCACAAAACCAACCACCTTAATATAGAACCTACTCAATAGCAAACACGACAAACCGGTTAGTTTGAGACAATTAACACATAGGAAATAGCACATTGGGGTGTGATGCACCTATACAGTTAAATGTGTTTCTACATGTTTTGCAACGGTTGCGTGTTTCATCCCGGCTTTTGTTTATCTCCCCAATCTCTCCTTTCTTTTGGTGTTTTTCACCTTTTGCTCTCTTTTGTACTTATGTCATCATTTTCCTCTTATTCCTGTTTTTCTCTCTTTTCTTGTTTTTCTCTCTTTTTCTTTTATTCGAATTATTTAAAATTATGAAAACCATGACCGCCTACGTATCAAGACGCCCCGTAAATCAGATCATCACGTAGTTCAAGGAATAAATGCGAAAATAAAGAAATAATTTTTGGGGTTTTTCCAAATTTTCATTAATAAAACTTCTAACTTCCTCTGTTACAAAAGACTCCATCATGCTTTTCTAGGAATTAAAAACTAAAAACAGACTCGAAACAGACCCTAGAACTAGAAACTGAAATACAGACTCAAAAATGAAAATCAAGAGTACATAAGTGCTTCTAAAGTTGATCCAGGGGCCCGCGGGACATCAGTCGGTCTCGCCACGGGCCTATGTGCAAGTCTCCTTGGAGACAATCCAGGTCATTCATTTTTGCCGAACAAAGGTCATCACTGCAGAGAAAAAGGTGGTTTGAGTCATGTCTTCACATTCATGGCACTTTGTGACGATGTAGTCAGCAATTGCTCTAACCCTTTCCCTGATGATACCCTTTTCTTCGAGCAAACGCCCGATTTGTTGAGACCTAGCTTCTAGCACTTGGGTGTCATGATGGTTTTGACCCTGCAGCTGTTGCATATCTTCCTCAAGCTGGGACATTAATGCATAACAATGTTCCCTCTCTGCCTTAAAGCTCTTAGCCTGTTTGGCTATCTCATTCTCGAGGGTAGTTAGCCTTTTCTTAAAGTTTGTAACTGCTCCCTCATATTTCCTTTTCAAATGCCGGATAAACTCTGCTCGCCCCTCTGCGTTTTTTGCCAACTGTGCCTGGGCCCTTGCCAAATCATCCTCGTACTCAGATACTTTCCTCTAAGACCGTTTATGAGTCTTTCATCTGCTCGGATCCTTACTTATTCTCAGCAGCTATCTTCATTTTTTGGATCTGGGCTCGAAGGGCTTTGTTTTCTTGAGTCAACTTCTTCTTTTCCCCTTCATCAGCAGCAGCCTGTACACTATTGTTAAATTTAAGATCTTGGATCTGCCCCTCCAATTTGCTTATTGTGGCTCTGTAGCTTGTCTCTTTTGCCAACCAATCCCATTGCTTCTGTGACTCATCAGCGAATTGTTGGACATGGGGTTTTCTAGCAGGCCGTTCGGGCTCTTGATGGACTTGAAACCTTTTACCATACCAGGTCGTGTAACTAGGCTCTAACTCGCCTTTAGACAGATCCCGTACCCGTGTCTTTGGCTTTAGAAATCTACACTGATTCCCAATTTAGCGAACCTTTCCTCCGGGAACACAACTTTTGGACCTAGTTCGATGACTTGTCGGCTCAGATCTTCATCATGTGGGATAGTTTGGTGCCTACCTAGCTGGCGTAGAACCCTGTGTGGAGCATATGGCTGAATGCTCCGGAGGCCCATTAATAGAAGAAAGCACACTTCGGCTGACAAGTAAATGACTCAGTGACCGGAGCCAACCGAATGTCCACTCAATTTTGCTTGAAGTCAAGGAACTGAAATGTGCGAACCATGCCTCTGTACCTTTCGGAAATTCATGACCCATCATCCAGTTTTCATGTTCTTCAATGCAATTCAGACGAGTCATACCATAGTTCATGTACCCCGGACGATGGCAAAGGTGTTCTTCCATCCAAAGTTGCAGAAGCATGTTGCAGCATTCAAAAAATTTTCCCTTTCTCGGCAAACAGTTAGAGCTCGATAAATCTTTGCTAGGATCATTGGAACAAGGGTGCCATTAGCCTTTTTAGTCATGACGTCGGCCATTCCCGACGACGGC
>NW_017670363.1:492217-494975 GCF_001879085.1 Nicotiana attenuata | reverse complement strand
TGTGCTCAGCTCTACTTGTGTACCCAATTCTTGCTGAAAAGTCTTCCAGAAATGGGAAGTAAACTGAGTGCCCCTATCCGAGATGATAGAAACTGGGACCCCATGCAACCTAACAATCTCCCGGATGAAAATCTCTGCCAACCGCTCCGAAGAATAGGTAGTACACACTGGAATGAAGTGCGCGGACTTGGTCAGCCGATCCACAATCACCCAAATCGAATCAAACTTCTTCGAGGTACGAGGGAGACCACTCACAAAATCCATAGTAATCCTCTCCCACTTCCACTCGGGAATATCTATCCGCTGAAGTACACCACCGGGTCTCTGATGCTCATACTTAACCTGCTGACAGTTGAGACACCGAGCTACATAACTCACTATATCTTTCTTCATTCTCCTCCACCAGTAGTGCTGCCTCAAATCCTGATACATCTTCGCGGAACCCGGATGAATGGAATATCGCGAGCTGTGGGCCTCCTCTAATATGAACTCCCGAAGCCCGTCCACATTGGGCACGCAAATCCGTCCCTGCATCCTCATCACGCCATCATCATCAATAGTCACATCTCTGGCGTCATCGTGCTAAACCCTGTCCTTAAGGACAAGCAAATGTGGATCATCATACTGGTGCTCTCTGATGCGGTCATACAAGGAGGACCGAGAAACTACACAAGCCAACACCCGACTAGGCTCCGAAATATCTAACCTCACCATCCGATTGGCCAAAGCCTGAACATCAACTGCAAAGGGCCTCTCCCCAACTGGAATGTACGCCAAGCTACCCATACTGACCGCCTTCCGTCTTAACGCATCGGCCACTACGTTGGCCTTCCCCGGATGATACAAAATGGTAATATCATAGTCCTTGAGTAACTCAAGCCACCTCCGCTGCCTCAAATTAAGATCCTTCTGTTTGAACAAATGCTGAAGGCTGCGATGATCGGTATATACCTCACAAGATACGCCATATAAGTAGTGCCTCCAAATCTTCAACGCATGAACTATAGCAGCCAACTCCAAATCATGTACGGGGTAGTTCTGCTCATGAGGCTTCAACTGACGAGAAGCATATGCAATAACTCTACCCTCCTGCATCAACACACATCCGATCCCAACTCTCAAAGCATCATAATACACAGTGTAAGAACCTGAGGCTGATGGCAAAACTAACACTGGAGTTGTGGTCAAAGCTGTCTTGAGCCTCTGAAAGCTCTCCTCGCACTCGTCTGACCATACGAATGGTGCACCTTTCTGCGTCAACTTAGTCAAGGGCGAAGCAATAGAGGAAAAACCCTGGACGAACCGGCAATAATAACCTGCCAAACTGAGGAAATTTCGAATCTCTGTGGCTGAGGACGGTTTGGGCCAACTCTGCACTGCCTCTACCTTCTTTGGATCAACTTGAATACCATCATTAGACACCACGTGTCCCAGAAAAGCTACAGACCCAAGCCAAAACTCACATTTGGAGAACTTTGCATAAAGCTTCTCCTCCTTCAACCTCTGTAACACCACTCTCAAGTGCTGAGCATGCTCCTCCTGGCTACGCGAGTACACTAGGATATCATCAATAAAAACGATAACAAATGAATCCAGATACGGCCGAAATACGTTGTTCATCAAGTGCATGAACGCGGCTGGGGCATTAGTCAGCCCAAAAGACATAACCAGGAACTCATAGTGCCCATATCTAGTCCTGAAGGCGTCTTCATAATATCCGAATCCCCGATCTTCAGCTGGTGATAGCCTGAACGGAGATCAATCTTCGAGAATACCCTTGCCCCCTGGAGCTGGTCAAACAAATCGTCAATACGAGGTAGTGGATACTTGTTCTTCACTGTCACCTTGTTCAACTGTCTGTAATCAATGCACATCCTCATTGTGCCATCTTTCTTCTTTACAAATAGAACCGGTGCACCCCACGGTGACACACTAGGACGAATAAACCCCTTATCTAGGAGTTCCTGAAGCTGATCCTTTAGTTCTTTCAACTCTGCTGGTGCCATGCGATACGGAGGAATAGAGATGGGCTTAGTGCCCGGCACCAGATCAATACCAAAATCAATGTCCCTGTCCGGTGGCATGCCCGGCAGGTCTACTAGAAACACATCAAGGAAATCCCTCACGACGGGGACGGAGTCAAGACTAGGAGTCTCAGCTCCAATATCTCTCACGAAAGCCAAATAAGATAGACAACCTTTCCCAACCATCCGCTGGGCCTTTAGAAAAGAAATCACCCTGCTGGGAACATAATCAGTCGTACCACGCCACTCAATCCTCGGAATACCCGGAATAGCCAACGTAACTGTCTTAGCATGACAGTCTAGAATAGCATGGTACGGAGATAACCAATCCATACCCAGAATAACATCAAAATCAACCATGCTCAACAGCAATAAGTCAACTCGGGTCACCACACCCCCAATAGTCACTAAACAGGATCGGTATACATGATCTTCAATGATAGTATCACCCACCGGGGTAGATACGTGAACAGGCAAAGCAAGACAACCTCTGGTAGTACCCAGGTGATGAACAAAATATGAAGATACATAGGAATAGGTAGATCCGGGATCAAATAAGACAGAGGCATCTCTGTGGCAGACTGAGATAATACCTGTGATAACAGCATCTGAGGCAATGGCCTCCTTCCTGTCCGGAAGAGCATAGAATCTAGCCTGACCACCGCCAGTCCGGCCTCCACCCCTAGGGCGGCCCCTGGCTACCTTACCTCACCCCTGCTGACTGGCGGGTGCTG
>NW_017670363.1:445163-491084 GCF_001879085.1 Nicotiana attenuata | reverse complement strand
ACGGTAGAAGCTGAGACTGCCCGAGCCAGGCCAGTGCAAACTGAGAGTATCTGTGCCAAGGTCTCCTGGAGACCAGGAATAGCAATAGGAACTGCTGGTGCCTGCACAGGTGCTGCTGGGAAATCGACAGCTGGAGTTTGGTCCTGAACTGTGGCAGCTGGTGGGTCAGCAGGTGCTGTCTCTGCTACCCTACCTAGACCACGACCACGACCGCGTCCACGGCCTCTAGTGGGTGGTACTGGTGGTCGACCATCGCGTCCGGTAGCACGAGTTCTCGCCATCTGCGAGAGAATAGAATACAAAGATTTAGTTCTCTAATTACAAAGCCGTACGACCTGAATTTCAAGAATATGGAGTTTTCCTAAAGGTTCTGCAGCCTCTCGAGGAGAAGTACAGGCGTCCCCGTACCGTTCCGTGAGACTCTACTAAACCGGCTCATGACTCGCGAGGCCTAGTAACCTGGCTCTGATACCAACTTGTCACGACCCCAATCCCGATCGTGATGGCGCCCAACACTAATGCTAGGCAAGCCCGACCAATTAAATACTCTCAACCCAAATTCGCAATCCGTTAACAAATAATACGATTAAAATAGTAAATATCAAGTTTCCAATCCGGAACTAGATAAAATAGTACGAAAAATAATAACGAATATACCAAACATTTCCCCAATAGATCTGGAGTCACGAGTCTAGAGCCTCTAAATGTAACAGAGTAATATATTCATAGTAATAAAGAAAGTCTAGGATAGGGAAAGACAAATGCAGTAAAAGGGGAGAAAGTCGGGTCCTGCGGACGTCAGGCAGCTACCTCAACAACTCCTAAACCGAAATCCAAGAAGACAACAAACAACTCCACTAAATCTCCGGAGCACCTGAATCTGCACACATGGTGCAGGGAGTAAAGTGAGTACTTCCAACTCAGTGAGTAATAAACATATATAATGGCTGAAAGTAAGAAATTCCGAAATATTACAATATAAAGCTATAATCAGCGATTCAGCACATAAAACGATGAAACAACAACAATACCAGGACAAATAAGACAATTAGGTATAAATGCATGAATGCAATGCAATACATATGACCGCTGCGACACGCAGCCCGATCCATTTGGGTACCCGCGCTCACTGTGGGGGTTCAGACTCCGGAGGGGCTCCTACAACCCAAGCGCAATATCATCGTAACATTCGCTGCGGCGTGCAGCCCGATCCACACTCAGTCCAGGTATATATATGCATGCAAGCGAATCGGGCACAGTCAAATTATTCATTTTAGTTTCAATTATTAGGAATTTTAGAGCTAAGTGTTTAAACCTTTATTTATTTACTAACCATTTCGAGGCAGTGTCTAACTCAGGACTGATATCATGAAATATGCTAAGCATCATGAAGCAGTGATAAGGATCCTTGAAGGATGCACACGATAGGCACAAAGCCCCAAACAATTCATAAAATCCAAGTACAATGATTACCAAATAATTTCTAGTCAAGAACACAGTACGAACATCAATCGGAACAGACTAGGTCAAAATCCCCAGTCACTATCGACCCCGTACTCGTCATAGAGTACGTGTCTCACCTCAATATAGCGTCACATTGTGATATGCGGGGGTTTCAAACCCTCAGGTCATCATCTACATCTATTACTCACCTCAAGCCGGCCACAAGTCTAGCTCACTATGCCTTTGCCTTTCGAATCAACCTCTTTGCACGCCGAATCTGATTAAAACCACAACGAATACATTACAATAGGCTAAAGAAGCATAACCCAATCGAAAAGACTCGAAAAACACCAAAATTCACGAAGTTGGCAAAACCCGAGCCCCGGGCCCACTTCTCGAAAAATTACGAAATTTACATCACCGGATTCCTCGTCTCGCCACAAGTCCGTACATATAAAATTTACCAAAATCGGAGTTCGTTTGACCCTCGAAATTCCATTTTTACATCCTAATTTCTCAAGCCCTAACTTACCCCATTTTGATGAATTTCCACTGATTTCTATGATAAATTTACCATAAACTCGAGTAATTAAGCCAAGGAACTTACCTCCACTCGATTCTCAGTCAAAACCCTCGAAATTTCTTGCCCAAAGCTCTTAAGAAGGTTAACAATGGAGGAAATAATGAATGGGATCGCGGTTAAAATAATATAAAAACCCCTCTGGACGCCCAGGTTTTTCCCTTCGCGAAGCGGTCAACACCCCTGAGTTTGCATTGTACAAATTCCGTTAACCAAAATATTACCCTACGCGAACGCGATACTACAAACGCGAACGCGATAGTCCAGCTTACCCTCCTACGCGAACGCGATACTCCGCATGCGAACACGATGAACAAACTAGGCTGGGCCCCCAGGCCCTTCTACGCGAACACGAGGCCTTCCCACGCGATCGCGATGGTCTAAGATTTTACCTTCCGCGAACGCGTGCCTACAGACGCGAACGCGAAGACCAATTTTGGTCTGCAACAGCTGGGCAATTTTCTGCAACATTTTCAAAGTTCAAAACTTCCGTTTAGCCATCCGAAATCATCCCGAGGCCCCCCGGACCTCAACCAAAGGCACCAACATATCCCAAAACATCATACGAACTTGTTCCCATCATCAAACCACATCAAACAACGCTAAAACCATCAAATCACATCGAATTCAAGCCTAAGTTTCTTAAAAACTTCCGAATTACGCATTCGATCAAAAACCCGACCAAACAACGTCCGAATGACCTGAAAATTTGCAGACATATCCAAAATCACCTACGAAGCTATTGCAACTCTCGGAATTCCATTCCGACCCTCGGATCAAATTCTAACCCATCAACCGGATTTCGCCAAAATACTAACTTCGCCAATTCAAGCCTAATTCTACACCGGACCTCCGAAATCACTTCCGATTGCACTCCTAAGTCACAAATCACCTCCCGAAGCTAACCGAATCACCGGAATTCACATCCAAGCCTTCTAACTAATAAGTCAACATTCGGTTGACTTTTCCAAACTAAACCTTCCTTAAAGAGACTAAGTATCTCATTCCTATCCAAACCAATTCAATTAAACTCTAACTCACCCGTTGCTGATAATAAAACATGAAAGAGCAATAAATCGGGGAAACGGGGCTGTAATACATGAGACGGCGGGTTGGGTCGTCACATTTCTAGACCTTACCCTAATCTCTGGTTTCTTCAATTCAAACCCTTCTTAAAGTGTCCTAATGTACTATAATCATTAGGTGGCGACTCTCCAATTCCAAAACCCAATTCTCGCAAGGGAATAGAGTTATCCTCCCAAATGTCGTAAACCCGATTTCGTCTTAGAAAAGGGGGGCGTCGACAGCGTGGTGACTCTCCAATTCCAAAACCCAATTCTAGCAAGGGAATAGAGTTGTCCTCCCAAATGTCGTAAACCCGATTTCGCCTTAGAAAAAGGGGGCGTCGACAAGCCTATTTTTCTTAATTTGAATGATTTATTGTGGTTGCTTCCTATAAATTATACTGGAAATAATACTTATGAAGCGTTATAGTCTAGTATATTATAACGCAGAAGTGTAAAAAAAATAGAAATTTTTTCTCTAGAACAATGTTGTGAAATTAAATAATTAAAATTTTTACTTCCTGTATAGTATGCTGGAGATATACCAAGTGTTAGCATAATATCCAGTAATATGTACTGGACATTTCAAACAATGGACAATTTGTATCCATAATAAATTATTGGAATTAGCAACATAAAAATTTATTATGCTGTATTTTATACTGGAGAATTATTTTTATAAGATGTATAATCTTCTGCATTTCATGATTTTTTATCGTTGTATGCTGGGGTTGTCTTTTTCGTATAATTTTCTAGAAAAGATTTTGATACTATGTCGATCATATTCCATAATATATTAGAAACATAAAAGAACTATTACAAAGGAGAATAACACGTAAACATAGTAGAAGATAAAGATCTCCAAAAAGAAAGGAAAAGCCACATAAAAATAAAGAAAACAAGAACAAAAACACAGAACAAAAACATTAAAAAAGGATTAAGGAAAACTACGAATCATTTGAGACACCAGAATAATACTCCTCAATTTCTCGATATATCTTATCATCATCTGAATCAGATATAATTATAGGATACCCGGGCAAAATACCACAAAGTCTCACGAGATCATTCTTTAACATGTTGAAATCAAAACGCAACTGATTTTGTTCAATTATTATTCTGTCCATAAGATGAGTAAGTTTCTTTAAGCTATATTCGAGCTTAGCCCAGTCGTCCCTGTTGGGATACTTAAAAGAATTAAAGTTTTGGACAACCTTGTCGAAAGAGGTTGAAAAACCTTTAGAACTGCCTTCTACGTTCTGCCTGTCCTGGAATGATTTGTCAGCAAAAAACTGAGGTCTTATTTTATCTCAATCAGCTTTTATTTGCTCCCACTTTTGCATAATATTTTCCATCGGTGCTTTACTATCCCAATCTGACTTTAAAGTCTTCCACTTCTGCATAAGTTCATCCATAGAAAGCTCCCTGCTTCCACTAGCATCAGACATGGTTTTTTTGATAAAGCTAAAAGGATAATAAAATATGATAGAATTTTTCTATTGAACTGATTATTTAATATAGAAAAAGTGTGCACCTACTAAATTTAATATGTATAAATGCAAAGTTGACTTTTCAGGTCTGTTTGATGTTTTTGGTTCAGAAGAATGTAACTTCCAAGAAAAGTAGGTAGTAAAATATACGTTGGGAGTTGTGTGACATTAATAATTACATTTTCAGTCATTTCATAGGATTCTGTATCTTATGGATAGTAATTTGGATTTCATATTTTACAGCTCTATATTAATGAAGTATACTGGAGTCTATATTGCTTTTGTAAACGACGCGCCATTCACTAAAGTGTACCTCCAATTGCTCCAGCATATTACACTGGAGATTTACCAGATGAAAGCGTAATCTTCTATTTTTTTTACTGGAAGAATACAATCCTGATATAATAAATTAGATTTAGTAATTTTATTTCTTTATTATGTGCTACACATAGCTTTGTATTATGACGTAATATCTATTTTGATCACGACACATAGAATTGAGTGTTTTTTATGCATTTAGCACCACATATTATATATATATATATATATATATATATATATATATATATATATATATATATATATATATATATATTATANTTAGATTTCATATCTTACAGCCTTATACTAATGAAGTATATTGGAGTCCATATTGCTTTTGCAAACGACGGTCCTTTCAATAAAGTGTACGTCGAATTTCTCCTATATATTCTACTGGAGATTTACCACCTGAAAGCATATCTTCTGTTTATTTTACTGGAAGTGGACAATCCTGATATAACAAATTAGATTTAGTAATTTATTTTCTTTATTTTGCGCTACACATAGCTTTGTATTATGATGTAATATCAATTTTGATTACATCACATTGAAGTAAACATAACCATTGGGTGCAGTCTTTTATGCATTTTGTACCACATATTATATTATACATTAGGAGTTGTGTCACAGTAATAATAACATTCTCAGTCATTTCAAAGGATTCTAGTATATTTTATGGATAGTAATTTGGATATCATAATTTACAGCTTTATACTAATGAAGTATACTGGGGTCCATATTGCTTTTGCAAACGACGCGCAATTCACTAAAGTGTACCTTGAATTTCTCCTGTATATTCTACTGGAGATTTACCACCTGAAAGAAAAACTTCTGTTATTTTTACTGGAAATATACAATTCTGATATAATAAATTACATTTAGTAAGTTATTTTCTTTATTATGTGCTACACATAGCTTTTGCAAACGCCGCGCCATTCACTAGGTACCTCGAATTTCCAAACAACGCGCCATATATTACCTCGAATTTAAAAATACAAAATTGTTAGGGTTTAATTGGTTGTTCTTGAGATTTAATTTTTGAAATCTCAAGCTTAATTTGAACAGTTGATGTTTTATGGGTAGAAAGCACTCTCTCATCAAGCGTAAAAAGCGTATTCATCCAATCTCAGTGTCATCAGATTTTTCTAATTTTGTCATGGATATCGAAAATTATTCTCTTACAATGGCAGAATTTTATATGAAAGATGCTGCAAGTGATCATGCAGTTGGTGTCATCATCAGCAAGCAGAACAAAAGTTGTTAGTTTAGGACGGACTCGATTACAAAGGGCTAAGGCACAAAATACCTCTAGATCATCTTCGAATATCTCTGGGTCAGCTAGTATTAGAATAACGCGTTCTCAAAGTGCTAAGGAATGTGAAATTAGTGGTTCTAAAAGTGTCAAGGAACCAGAAGATAATGTTTCTCAAAATAATATTAAGCTTACAAAAAAGAGGAGAAGACATTCAAAATCAGTTTTGAAGGTAAATTATATTACACCTTATTTGTTTATACACACTTTGTATATTGTATACCCATGTTTTATACTTATATATGTGTCTGCATTGTATTGCAGCTTAGTTCAAGTGATAGACCAATACTTGGCAGTAACTTCAATTCTGAGATTGTTAGCAATTTGAAAACAAAATTATCAGCAACACAACTTGAACTTTTTAAGTCAGCTTGCTTTGGCTATTTGTTGAATTTGCCTAGCATAAAACTACAAACACAATTAATATATTATTTGTTAACCAAGGAGGTTGAAAAAGAGAAAGCAAACGAAATGGCATTTGTTGTCAATGGGGTTAAGCTACGCTTTGGCTTGGTAGAGTTTGCTTGTGTAAGTGGATTAAAATGTACCGGTGATGTACAACTTTGTAGTGAAGCTACGCAAAAGAATAATCCTTCAATTACAAAGTACTTTATGAATTACCCTTCTGTTTCTAAAGAACACCTTGTGGATTGTTTTCTTACTAAAACATTTGAGTCTGATGAAGATGCTATTAAGATAGCAGTGCTATTTGTTGTAAATTCATTCCTCTTTTCTATTAAGAACACCAAACTGGTCGATAGGAAGTACTTGGACTTGGTTGATTTAACAATCCGACCGGTCGTTTTGAGCTTTTGCACTTTGATCGCCTGTTCTCGGGCATGACTTGCCCCGTATTATGTATTGTGACTAATGTAGATCGTTGGTTCTGGTTTTCAAGAAAATTTGGAATGAATTTGAAAGAACAGTTTCAGTTGAAAGCTTCAAATTTGAAATGGTTGACTTATTTGTATATGAGCTCGGATAGGAGTTCTTATGATTCGGTTAGCTTCATGAGGTGATTTGTGACTTAGGAGCGTGACCGGAATTTATTTTGGAGGTCCGGTGTAGAATTAGGCTTGAATTGGCGAAGTTAGTATTTGGCGAATTCCAGTTGATAGGTGAGATTTTGATTCGAAGGTCGGAATGGAATTCCGAGAGTTGCTGTAGCTTCGTTATGCCAATTTTGATGTGTGTGCAAAATTTCAGGTCATTCGGACATCGTTTGGTTGGGTTTTTGATCAAAAGTGTGTTCCGAAAGTTTTAGAAGAACTTAGGCTTGAATTCGATGTGAATTGATAGTTTTGATGTTGTTTGAGGTGTTTTGATGATTGAAACAAATTTTAGTGATGTTTTAGGATGTGTTGGTACTTTTGGTTGAGGTCCCGGGGGCCTCGGGTGAGTTTCGGGTGGTCAATCGGACCATTTTTGGCTTTGAGAATTGCAGAAATTTCATCAGCTGTTGCACGTGTACTTTGGCCTTCGCGATCGCGAGCCTGGGGCTGCGATCGCATAAGAGGAATTTGGGAGGCAGGCATTTTGTTCATCGCATTCGCGGTTGGGCTTTCGCGATCGGAGTGAGTTAGATGGTGCAGCATCGCGTTTGCATGGGATAATCCGCGTTCGCATAAGAGGACCTGGGGGCCCGGTAGAGTTGTTCTTCGCGTTCGCATCATATGGCTCGCGTTCGCTTAGGTTTGGAATGAAATGCATCGCGTTAGCAGGGTCCCAGTCGCGTTCGCATAGGGTTATTTTGAGAGACCTGAATTTTGTGCTTTGCGATCGCGAGCCTTGGGCCGCGATCGCATAGAGGAAAGGTCAGTGCTGGGCAGAAGGTTATAACTTCATTTCATCCGCGATTTTGGGTCATTTTTCACCCATGGTTGCTCGTTTTTGGAGATTTTTGGAGGAAATGAAAGAGGGATTCAAGAGGAATCGACTTGAGGTAAGAATCTTGGTCTTAAAACTGGATTATATTGTGAAATCCACCTAGAAATTCATGGAAATTAAGCCTAAAATTGAAGAACTAGGACTTGGGATTTTGAAATTTGATTTGGGGATTTGAAGGACCAATTAGGGTCGGATTTGAGAACTTTTGGTATGTATGAACTCATGAGGAGATGAGGAACCTATTGATGTGAAAATTTTTGAGTTTCGAGAAGTGGGCCCGGGGCTCGGGTTTTGGTAATTTCGGGATTTGTGCCCGTAATTGATTGTTTTCACTTGGGCTTTGTTCTCTTAGCATATTGTGATGTATTCGCTCTGATTTTGGATAGATTCGACGCGCGTGGAGGCCGATTTGAGGGGCAAAGGCATCGCGAGCTAGAGATTTCGCCGGTTCGAGGTGAGTAATGATTGTAAATGATATCCTGAGGGTTTGAAACCCCGGATTTGCACACCGTAGTGTTATATTGAGGTGACTTCCATGCCAGATAGCGAGCGTGGGGTGGATCACCGTGGGGGATTGTGACTTGGTCCGTCCCGATTGATGATTTTTACCGCGTATTTGACTGAAACTTATTTGTTATTATCATGATTTGGGCTTATTGCCATATTTGGGCTTTGTGCCAATTATCTGAACCCTTCGGGGATTTTTATCACTGTTTCCTCACTATTTTGATATACTACTTGAACTCAGTCCTGTTGATTATACTGTTTTACAAACTCAGTCGTTTTAATTGAACTTTGAGACTTAAATGATATTTCCACTGTTTTTTGGGCTGAGCACTACTATTTTATTGATGCCTGAGGGGCTTATGATGTTTTCTGAACTGAGTGAGGCTGAGGGCCATATGTGAGGAGGCTTTCAGGCCTCGAGTGTAATGTGAGGAGGCTTTCAGGCCTCAAGTGTGATGTGAGGAGGCTTTCAGGCCTCGAGTGTGATGTGAGGAGGCTTTCAAGCCTCGAGTGTGATGTGAGGAGGCTTTCAGGCCTTGTGAGTGATGTGAGAAGCCTTTCAGGCCTTATGTTATATGCCACGAGGTGGCTTGATATTGCGCTTAGGCCGTAAGGGGCCCCTCCCGGAGTCTGCACACCCCCAGTGAGAGCCGTCCACGATATATGGATCGGGCTGCACGTCGCAGCGAGATGTGGATCGGGCTGCACGCCGCAACGGTTTGTGAGGCCCCGTAAAATTTTTGGCTCAAAACCTAGTATCTTGTGGTGTCAACTCCGAATATGTGTTAGGAATGCGTAGAATTCTTCGCGGCGCATTGATCTAAGTTTGAAAAAAAAATCAATCAATCAAAAGAGTCAATTTCCCAGAAAAATGCCATTATGCGGTCAAGAATGCGGTCGCAGATCTGGTATGCGGACCGCATTCCTATCGCATATTGAAGCTGTGGTTTGGTTAAACTTGAGGTTAAGATGCGGTCCAAGATGCGACCGCATAATTGATATGTGGGCCGCATTTCTACCGCAGAGTGGAACAGAAGAGATGTCAAAATTAATGTTGAAAATGCGGTCTATTATGCGATCGCATAACCAATATGCGGACCGCATAATCGTCGCATAAGTTCCTCAGGGATTTGTGAAAGTCAGTTCTATGGTGCACACTACGACTGCATAACAGGAATGCAGACCGCATTCATGTCGCAGACCCAAACAGACCCCTCAGAGTTTTGGGGGCACTTCTGCGATCGCATCTGCGGACCGCATTTCGGTTCTGCGATCGCAGAATGCGACCGCAGATCTTGCTCGACTTCTAATTTTCTAAATTTTAAAACCCTACCCCTTTTGCAATAAAACACACAACCCCTCATTCTTTAACGATCTTCTGCACAAAATAAGAGAGAGGAAGAAAGGGTCTTGAGAGAGAAAGTCATCTCCTCCAGAATTTGATTCTTCAAAACTATCCGGGCCGGGAAATCTCAAGCTTATCTTCATCCCCTTTCTCTTGCAGGTAAAATCCCTAACCCTTTTCATTGAATTTTAGGTTTAAACTAAGGAGGGGCGGGGGGAGTCTCATGCATTGGTTCTTGAAAATAATGGCTAAAATTGTGCATGCATGTTTATTAAAACCTAAAACCTAGTGGGAGTAATTGGGTGGGAGCAAAGACACATACAAAGAAGGGGTTGATAACCTAAGTATGTTCGGGTAGTGATTTTTGAACCTTGAATTCTAAGTTACGAGTATTAATTTGTGCACTATATTGTCGTTGCTAGATTTTTGGTGAATTGGAAGTAGAAATTAAAAAGGGATTCAACTCCAGGTATGTATGGCTAACTTTAACCTTTGTAAAATCGCCATGCTTGGTGTCCAAATACTTGGTATGTGATATCTTCATGGATTAGTTGTGAAGTTAAACTCTTTTGAGTAGTATGTGTTTCTTGTGTAAACCATTTGTGAATTCATGTCAATGTTGTGCCTTAAACATTGTTGGTTAGGACGTCCAATATGGTTGTGCAAGTAAATGGCAATAAACCAAGTTGTAATTGCGAATGTGTTAGGTGGTAAGAACTGTGGAATAAATGATGGAAAGGAATCGAAATTGGTGATATTGAAATAACTGTGGTAACATCCTTTGTGCCTAGCTGTGGAAATTTATTGTTGTGATTTAAATGGTACAACGGGCTGTTGAAAAAGATGGAAATGGCATTGATAGTCATATAAACTCTGTATGAGTTGTGTTGTTGTTCTTTGAGATGTGTTGCTGTTGTTATTGGGATTTGTTGTTGTTATTCCTGAGACCTGTTGCTGTTCTCCTTGTAAATTGTTGTTGTTGTGCTATTGTTTGTGAAATGTGATTGCTCGGTGGGATCGGGTTGCGCGCCGCAACACGAAGTAATAAGGTGTGGGTTGTGGTGATAAGGGTGGCCGAGGTAATAAGGATGGAAAGTGATCGATATCACTATTGAAATGAAACATGAGAACATTGTGAAATTGAAAGTGTGGAAATAATGATGGGGAAAAGGAGAGATTGTCAACTTGTTTGCCTTGATTGTTTTTCCTTGTGTGTATTCAATTGTTGTTTCCCTCTATTGTTGTTATTCGTGTATGGTTTGAGGTTGCTCAGGGTAAAGTTTGTTATACATACCAGTACAATTCAAATGTACTGACGTCCCTTTCGCCGGGGGCGCTACATTCGTATTACGATTGTAGGTGGATCCGTAGCAGGTACTCCAGTCCACCGATCGTAGCTCCCCTTCGTCTTCCATCAGCTTTCTGGTGAGCTCCCTTCCTCTCGGGGCCCTGCGTCGCTCAGGCCGCTTGTTTTCGGAGTCTTATTTTTGGATTTTGTATAAGGTATAGCCGGAGCCTTGTTACCGGCAAATACTATATTATCCTGTTGTACTTTTAGAGGCTCCGTAGGCAGTAGATGTGGGTTAAGAACTTGTGTAAGGCTATGTTCATATGTTGGGCAAAGAACTTGTAATTTCATTAACTATTAAGTACACATGTATGTTCTGAAAAAGGATGTTCTAACTTAACTATACGACTAATTCTTGGAATATTGAGTAAGGAAAACATGGGGCAACACGTGGGTTAGGAAAGGCACCCAGGTCCGCTTGACCGGGGACACCTGGTCGGGCGCCGGTCATGTCCCTTGAACTCGGGGCGTGACACGGTTACTATATGATTTTGTTCTGAGAGTGATCTGAGAGAGAGAGCCCGAGGGGCTGAGAGTGTTTCTGAGAGTGAGCCCGAGGGGCTGGTACTGTTTTGAGATATTGCCCGAGGGGCGAACTTTTATATGCTCATCTTGCATATTTACTTGCCTTTTTACCTGTTATACTGCGGTATTTGTGCCTGAGGGGCAGAATTTTCTGTGCTTATCAGAACTAACTGTTTTGAAATCGTTTCGTAACTGTTGAAAAGATCTTTTTCAAAAGAGATTTAAGCTGTTTAATTATGTTTAACTACTTTTGAAAAGACGAGTTGGGTTAGTTGGCTGGCCTCGTCTTCACGAGAGGCACCATCATGACCAGTGCGGGGTTTGGGTCGTGACAGTTGACAAGGGTGATTACAATAGATATACATGGGGAATAGATGTATATGAGGAAACAGTGAGAACAATGTCAGGTATTTTGGATAAGCAGCGACAGTATTATTGCATTTCAGGATTCCCTTATGCTATTCAGATATGGTTCTATGAATGTTTTGAATATTTGCATAGTTCTGTTGCTACTCGATGTGAAAATACATCTCCAGCAATTCTTCGATGGAGTGTTACACAGCAGCTGAAATTTGAAGAGTTAAATGATAAGCTATATGGCTTACCTTCTTAGAAGGTAAATTAAATTCTTTTTTGTTTTGTCATGTATTAATAGTTAGTTTTGCTATATATAATTTTGTTACTAATATTTAGTAAAATGTATGTTTATGTAATTGAATTTAAAGAATATGTCTCTTGAGAATGAGATTTCGGATATTGTTGATGAGAAACAAGTTAGTTCAGATGATGATTTTGTTGATCATCCACCTGAGACTTTAAAAAGACAGTGCAAAATGACGATTAATGTTAATTCGAAAAGGAAATGGATACCTTCTAATGTTTTGGGAAGAAGGCGAAAGATGGTAATAGTTTGAAGAAGCAGGGGAAAGCTGCTAATGAAACATCAAAAATAAAAAGTATCGGTGCTAATGATTTGGAGAAACAGATGATGGATAATGTCTGTAATAGTGCTACAAATGGAAACTTAAAGAAATATACTAATGTTACGGCAGCAAATAATGACCTTGTTTATTCTACATCTGGAAAAGGAAAACTCAAAAATGAAACTGGAAATGATTTGGAGAAAAAGGTGGTGGAGAATATTTATAACCAACATCGAAGTATAGGTAAAGCCTCTGTTGAGCCACCAACTAAATATAGTGAATGGTATGTTCAGTTTAAGATTTTGCAAGATGGCCAAGATGAATTGAAGAAAGAAGTATCATCATTGAAGAAGGAATATAAGGAAGAACTAGTGGTTTTAAAAAATTATCTTGCTGAGAAATTTGTTGAGGTGTTCAATGCAATTAATTCAATAAAGAAGAGTACGTTAGAGGTATAGTAGTACTTACTCATTGTTTTATTNAAATAACATGCAAAGTAATGCAAAATCAGTGATATCAATCCCTGAAGGATTCAAATAATCGGCACGAAGCCCAAAACATGGCAATCAGCCCAAATCATGATAGCATCAAATAAGTTTCAGTCAATTACGCAATAAAACCAACAACCGGGACGGACTAAGTCACAATCCCCAACGGTGCTCTACCCCACGCTCATACCTGGCGTGCAAGTCACCACAATACAGCATTGTGATGTGCAAATCCGGGGTTCCAAACCCTCAGGATATCATTTACAAGTATTACTCACCTCGGACCGGTGAAATCCCTAGCTCGCGACGCCTTTGCCCCTCAATCGGCCTCCACGCGCGTCGAATCTAACCAAAACCAGAGCGAATACATCACAATAGGCTAAAGAAACATAACCCAATCGAAAAGACTCGAAAAACACCAAAATTTACGAAGTTGGCAAAACCCGAGCCCCGGGCCCGCTTCTCGCAAAATTACGAAATTTACATCACCGGACTCTTCGTCTCGCCACGAGTCTATACATATCAAATTTACCAAAATCGGGGTTCAAATGCCCTTTCAAAATCCGTTTTTACATCTTAGCTTTTCAAGCCCTAGCTTCCATTTTTAGCATTTGATCCCTTGAATTTCAGTGATAAATCCATGTTTTTACACCATAATAACATAATCCGAGTCCCATAATTCATACCTGATGAAACCCCTTCGAATTCTCTTCAAAATCGCCCAAGAAACTGCCTAAGTCGAAGTCCAAAATAGTTTTCCTTCTCTTTCAAATTCGTGAACACTGTTCACTTTAATTCCAGGTCGATTTCCGCTCCTGCGGTTAAATTACCTCACCTGCGGTCACCGCGTCCGCGACCAAATGATCGCTTCTGCGATCTCACTTAAATCCCCAAGGACCGCTTCTGCGGTCTTAAACCGCACCTGCGGTTGTCGCTTGTGCGGACCCTTGTCCGCTTTTGCGGAAGAGTTCCAAGCCTTCCAGAACCACTTTTGCGACCCCTTAGCCGCATCTGCGGAACCGCTTATGCGGTCCCTTTTCCGCAGATGCAGAAATGACAGAACCAGCACCTTCAAACCTGCAACAAAACTCCGAATTCTCCGTTTAACCACCCGAATTCACCCCGAGGCCCCCGGGACCTCAACTAAAAGCACCAATACATCCTAAAACCTCATTCAAACTTGTTCCCATCATCAAACCACATCAAACAACGCTAAAACCATCAAATCACATCGAATTCAAGCCTAAGTTTCTTAAAAACTTCCGAATTACGCATTCGATCAAAAACCCAACCAAGCGACGTCCGACTGACCTGAAAATTTGCAGACATATCCAAAATCACCTAACGAAGCTACTGCAACTCTCGGAATTCCATTCCGACCCTCGGATCAAAATCTCACATATCAACCGGATTTCGCCAAAATGCTAACTTCGCCAATTCAAGCCTAATTCTACACCGGACCTCCAAAATCAATTCCGATCGCACTCCTAAGTCACAAATCATCCCCCGAAGCTAACCAAATCACCGGAAATCACATCCGAGCCCTATAACTCATAAGTCAACATCCGGTTGACTTTTCCAACTTAAGCCTTCCTTAAAGAGACTAAGTGTCTCATATCCTATCCAAACCAATTCAATTCATTTCTAACTCACTCGTTGCTGATAATGAAACATGAAGAAGCAATAAATGAGGAAAACAGGACGGTAATACCTGATACGACGGGTCGGGTCGTTACAACTTGGTTGACAAGGGTGATTATAATAGATATACATGGGGAATAGATGTATATGAGGAAACAGTGAGAACAATGTCAGGTATTTTGGATAAGCAGCGACAGTATTATTGGATTTCAGGATTCCCTTATGCTATTCAGATATGGTTCTACGAATGTTTTGAATATTTGCCTAGTTCTGTTGCTACTCGATATGAATATACATCTCCAGCAATTCTTCGATGGAGTGTTACACAGCAGCTGAAATTTGAAGAGTTAAATGATAAGCTATATGGCTTACCTTCTGAGAAGGTAAATTAAATTCTTTTTTGTTTTGTCATGTATTAATAGTTAGTTTTGCTATATATAATTTTGTTACTAATATTTAGTAAAATGTATGTTTATGTAGTTGAATTTAAAGAATATGTCTCTTGAGAATGAGACTGTGGATAATGTTGATGAGAAACAAGTTAGTTCAGATGATGATTTTGTTGATCATCCACCTGAGACTTTAAAAAGACAGTGCAAAATGATGATTAATGTTAATTCGAAAAGGAAGCGGATACCTTCTAATGTTTTGGGGAAGAAGGCGAAAGATGGTAATAGTTTGAAGAAGCAGGGGAAAGCTGCTAATGAAACATCAAAAATGAAAAGTATCGGTGCTAATGATTTGGAGAAACAGATGATGGATAATGACTGTAATAGTGCTACAAATGGAAACTTAAAGAAATATACTAATGTTACGGCAGCAAATAATGACCTTGTTGATTCTACATCTGGAAAAGGAAAACTCAAAAATGAAACTGGAAATGATTTGGAGAAAAAGGTGGTGGAGAGTATTTATAACCAACATCGAAGTACAGGTAAAGCCTCTGTTGAGCCACCAACTAAATATAGTAAGTGGTATGTTCAGTTTAAGATTTTGCAAGATGGCCAAGATGAATTGAAGAAAGAAGTATCATCATTGAAGAAGGAATACAAGTAAGAACTAGTGGTTTTAAAAAATTATCTTGCTGAGAAATTTGTTGAGGTGTTCAATGCAATTAATTCAATAAAGAAGAGTACGTTAGAGGTATAGTAGTACTNAAATAACTTCCGAGTTTGTTAATAAGTCCATAGGTGTTGCTCCTATAACAACTATTCCAAAATACTCAACACATGAAGAGGCTGCTACTTCTTCCTTTGCAATTCAGTCAAGTTTTGAAGGTGTCAAACTTTATGAGATTTTGGACGACTCTACCGAAGAAGATGCAACAAGAATGAAAAAACCTCTTGTACCACGTGTTATTGTGAAAGGGGATCACCCGTTTAAAATATCAATTACTGAAGAAATTCTTGTATCAATTAGAGATGACTTTAATAAGTTTGTTCAATCAAAGTTAATCCAAACTCGCAGGTAACTTTATATATATCTGACTTATGTTTTCATTGAGTTTCTTTGTAATTATAGTTTGGACTATTCTATTTATATCTTCATTAAATATTTACAGGAAGAAGGGGTATGAGAAGAATGATGATATACTGGAGGAAGAGTTTGATCTTGGAATTGAATTTATAGCTAAGAAGACATGGTTTTTTGAACTTCATTATTCTGGTATGGGTATCAATGAAACGGTATGTGAACATACATTAATTTTTTTGTTTTATTTTTGTATAAATATGTGTCTGTATATTCAATTGATGTCTGTTTTCTTTTTGTAGAATATTGATGTTATATTCTATTACCTCCGGAAGAAAGCAAAATATGGAAACATAAGGATGACAACTACCGACAACTATTTCAGTTCTACCATTCAAGAACTGTACAGTAAATCAAATATGGATAGCATGAGTGTAAAAAATCAAATTTTTTAATTGACAAAGACGTTAAGAGAGTATGTACTTGGGTTTAACATTCTTTGTAACACCAACTGGCTTTTCGTGCATTATGTTCTTATGCCAATCAATATAAAAGATGCATGACATTGGGTGTTGGGTGTTTTATCTTTGCATGATGGGTGTATATATGTATATGACTCGATAAGATCCTCAAGACATGATGCTGTAGTTCATAAAGCTTTGAACTCATTTGCTGTAATGATACCATTGTTGCTCAACACTACTACATTTTATAAGCAAAGAAGTGACATTGCAATCGACAAACCATATTATTTGGAAAAACAAGATCTAAGTGATCCATTTCCTGTTATTTCAGTTGATAACTTGCCTCAACAGGAAAAAGCGTAAGTGTTTTCCTGTGTTTATCTTTCTCCTTTATATTACTTCAGATTTTAATCCTTTATTGTTTTATCTTATACTTTCTTAATATGTGTTTTATTGTAGTGATTGTGGTATATATTATTTTGCACTCTCGGAGTATTTCATTGAAGGGAAGAAGATACCATTAGACAAGAACATCTTTGATCCTACACAACTTCGATTCAGATACGCAGCATTATTATAAAATTATGGTAAGAAGAAGCAGCTAGAATATCTTGTTAGTGAAGATGAGGCCACTGGAAGACTAGATAAATCTTCTATTTCAAAAAGGCGCAAGATAAAGACAAAGCAATAATTTTTTCTTCTTAGCTGTAATTAACTACATATTTTTGATTGAAATGCAGATTAATATACTGTATATTATGCTGCAATTAAAGACTGCAAATTTTTTGTTTCCTGTATATTTGGCTGCAGATCCATCATTTAAATCATAATTTCCGGTATTGCTCCCCAGATATTATGCTTGAAATGCTACTTATGAAGGCACATAAGCCAGTATATTACACTGGAGTTACAAATTGTTTAACTATAATCTCCAGTATTTAACACTGAACTTGAAAAGTCTAGAATTTTTTACTCGAAATTAGTCCAATTTTGGTTACTCCCTATAAAATATGCTGCAAATGCTACTTATGAAAGTATATAAGCCAATATATTATATAGAGAAGTGGAAAATAGTGAAAAGTTGGTATCTAGAACAATTTACAGAATTAAATAATTTAATATTTTGTTTCCTGTATTTTACACTGGAGGTATACATTTCTAAACTACTAAGTCCTGTATTTAATTCTGGACGTGAAATATACATATTTTTCACCTTAAATTAGTCCAATTTTTGTTACTCCCTGTAAAATATGCTGGAAATACTACTCATGTAGGGATATAAGCCAGTATTTTATAATG
The DNA here is from genome assembly GCF_001879085.1 of Nicotiana attenuata. Taxonomy (NCBI): domain Eukaryota; kingdom Viridiplantae; phylum Streptophyta; class Magnoliopsida; order Solanales; family Solanaceae; genus Nicotiana; species Nicotiana attenuata. The sequence continues at coordinate 472,977 of NW_017670363.1, read as the reverse complement.
GAGAAGTGGAAAATAGTGGAAACTTGGTTTCTAGAGAGTATATTATAACGAAGAAGTGGAAAATAGTGGAAACTTGGTATCTAGTTGTTATTCTGGAATTAAATAATTTAATACTTTCTTCCCTGTATATTACACTGGAGGTATATACTGTTAAATCATATCAGTATTTAATACTGGACGTTAAAAATTCAAAAGTTTTTACCCTAAATTAGTCCAAATTTTGCTTACTCCCTATAAAATATACTGCAAATGCTACTTATCAAGGTATATAAGCCAGTATATTATCATGGAGAAGTGGAAAATAGTGTAAACTTGGTATCTAGAATAATTTACTGAATTAAATAATTTAATATTTTTTTCCTCTATTTTACACTTGAGGTATATGTTGCTAAACTACTATGTCCTGTATTTATTTCTGGAGTTTGAAAATACATTTTTTTCACCTTAAATTAGTCCAGTTTTGGTTACACCCTATAAATTATGCTGGGAATACTACTTATGTAGGGATATAAGCCAATATTTAATAATTGAGTGGTGGAAAATAATGAAAACTTTGTATCTAGAACAACTTACTGGAATTACACTGGATATATAAATTGTTCCTGTATATTACACTGGATATATAAATTGTTCCCTGTATATTACACTGGATATATAAATTGTTAAACCATAATTCACAGAAACGAAAGCTGGACTTGAAAAATCCATAGCTGGCTATAATGTTTAATCCATAGTTGTCCTAGAAGCCAACCAATAGCTGAATAACCTTACCAAGCGTAAACCCGGGGGTGATCCCACGTCACCCTATCTCGTATAGATCCGATACACATTTTAACCACAATTACACAATCCAGTCCAGCCTATAAATCATAGAACCACATTTTTACCATCCGAAATCATACACAAGATCAGAACCTCACATCTTTATTCAGAATAAGCCCGAACCAGCTGTAATAACCCATACCTGCAACCTCGGCTGCAATCATATAATATACCACATAACTCAAACACTTGAAACGATAACTTCTATTCACAGCAGCTGCACACAACACTCGAATACCGGTAGAAAACCTCTTATCAACTAAGGTCTTATTCCACACTTCTATATACTGATAATGATAAATGAAACATGCAATAAACCGTAACCATCTCTCAGGTCGACCATTCATGAAGTCACTTACCTTTGGCTAATACCACAACAGATTTCCGAGCCGAACCTCGATATTATCCTTCCAACAAGCTGAAATCAAATCTGTTCGTATTCATTACTGACCCCAACGATCACCTCGAATCCAACACACCTCTCTGGTGACATGACACATCAATACAGGCCTAAGCCACAACTTACATAATTCGCGCACCAATAAGAAACGGTCTGAATATCCTCAAATCAAGAAAATGACCCCAGACGAAGGAGCTGCATCTCAAGCTCATCAGTACCATCACAACACAAAGCTGAGACCCCGTCTCACATCATAGAAATAGAACACATGAATCTACCTCGAAAGGTCTTACTTCCACGTAGCCTCGCTACAATGCGCGATCATATCCAAACACTGTTACACATGAAACACCTCAAGTCACTATGCTCAAAAATCGACAGTCACGCACAATTTGATGTCTGGAACCAAAGTAAATCATTACACCCACGGTGCAACAAATAACATATACCACGCAAACCCGATAGGACATGACCGATACGCCATTCACCGAGCAACACCCAATTACTTTCCCACTCGACTTCCACTAGGAGACCCCAAATGAACCGCACCATATGTGCCCATAACCAACAAATCACAACACCTCGCAACACAGAAAGGTAACTCATTGATCTCACCAGATTATTAATAAGCTCAACAACAGTCAAATCGACACTTCCCTCAACAATGCAATTCGGAGCCAACCGAGCCGACTAAAGCTAGAACACCATCCGCATTGGCCTACCAACGAACTCCTTATTAAGGAAATCCCGAAGCTGTTCCCTCAACTCCTTAACTCTGCCGGTGCCATACGATACGGTGCCCGGCACCAAATCAATGCCGAAATCCACAACCTCGCCCGGGGACATGCCCGGCCACAAGAAACACATCCGAAAAGTCCCTCAACACCAGAACTGAATCAATATAAGGAGCCTCATCACTGTCACTCATCACAAGAGCCCAAGTAAGAAAGACAATCCTTCCCAGCCATCCGCTGGGTCTTCGAAATATAAAACCACTCTACCAGGATATACTCCGACACACCTCGCCACTCAACCCGTGGCATTCCGGCATAGCCCATAGCGCAATAGTTCTGAATAACCCAACACGGAGACAACCAGTCTAAACCCAACAAGAAAGTGCCGCAATACTACCGAAGTGATATCAACTTAATCACATTACCCTTTTTCTGAAACCTATACTCTCGTCAAATCACTTCCAAATAACAATATCATTTTCTTAATCATCTGAGGCTACCCGTTGCCTAAGAGTGTTATGAACTTCCTTTCAGAACTGAACTGAAACCTCATACACGCAAATCTCGATCCTCCACAACATACCGCATATACCACACCATCCAAGGATAACATGAAAACTTTTATCTCCCTTCCAAGCCACAGACATCTACAGCACTCTAGAAGAAAAATCATTACACATCCAATACCTCTCATATTCGTAGAAAATGCACCGCTCCAGCCACTGTAGAAATCAACAAGAACTCCCCCAATTCCGTTTGCACCAATTAAACTGCCAGGACTGAATCCTTCTAACTAGACCAAGCTAAGCAAGCCATCTAAGCCCATGAGCATTGTTGCAAAATACCTGTAAGAACCCATTACCTTGAACACATACAAAGAATTGATCATATCCTTACCATACCGATTCAGTCTACTATCAAACCATTCCGTCTATCTGAATTTCCTTCTGATTCATTTTCAACTTGATGCTCCCTCTTGCTGTAGTACCACAATCTCTCAATCCCAGGCTCACTACACGAGACGCAAGCACAAGACCCACAGTCTAGGACCCATAAGCCGCTGAATACTCTCTCAAATATTACCAGAAACATCACGCTCCCGAATACTTTAATCTGAAGAACCTCCTACGAATCCGAATCCGTTACCTTTACTTTCCTGGTACTGATACATAGAACCCCATAATTAACATGGAAATACCATAAATCTGAACCTCTTCCAATGAAAACACAGTTTCTAACCACGCATGCAACTTTAAAATACCCGATTGTTTCCTGCAGAATCTTGAACACATTAGAACCATTCTCGAGAGTCATTCACTCTTATTCAAACTGCAAATTACCTGACCTAACGAACAGAACCACCCGTGCCTCATTGGCACTCCGATACCGCAAAAATGAAATCCTCATCCTAATACACCCAAGCAACTTACTGCTCTATGCACTGAGCATCCTCTACCAACAACAACTTAAGACATCCTGTGATTCCCCTACCCTATGAAGCATAATATAACATTCGTCAACATCTTCGGTCTCAATTGCTACAAGTCATAACTGATTCACCTGCACGCCTCAAACTGGAACCACCATAGCACCTAACCGTGCAATCAACTACTCACAGCAGACTCCCCCACTTGGCTCGAAGCCATAGATCAAAATACCTTCAATAACTCGTAACACTTTTACTCTATTGATGCCATAATAACATAGTGAGATTAAACTCAAATCATTTATAAGTTGTGAAAACACAGATCATCCCGTATTGTAATTCTTCTGCAATTCTCGCATGCATTCCCGCAACAGTTAAGCCCACTCTCTTAAGCGACGCGAAATTTCAAATTTCAACACGTACTTTTCACTTGCACATGAGATCTCCTAACATACACATAAGGATCACACCACTTTAGAACACTCCGCAGGAGATAACCCACCTGTTTCGCCTCAATATAACATTTCTGTATACCTTCCACCATCATACACATTACACAGTCACTTAGTCTTTCCGAGTCTGAACTCATACTATAACATGAAATTTACTTCACTCCAACTGGAAGACATAAAAGATTCTTCACGCGCCCATAACTCAAGGCTACACATCCAGTCACAATGGAAATCAAGCACTTATTAGTTCATCTATCATCCAACAGACCTTCTTCATCACTCCTAAGTTGCATAGATTATCTCGCAACACTAACATACTCATCACATGGTTACCCAACCGTCACTTCCACTAATAGGGACAATACCGAACATGTAAGTTCAAAACTACGTGTTTACACAATCAGCACCTCGGTGTTCAAGCCATTGGCAAAGATCCAGCCTCAAGTCCTCCAGACTGGCCCAACATCAAACTCACAGAGATCACATCTCGCCCCTTGATCGGGGAATCACAAGCCATCAAGGCACATCTGATACTGAGCGCTCATGCGCGCTTACAAATGCGTGGAAGGAATTTCAAGAGTTACTTCTCAAGCTGAATCAAGGACGCACGATAAGATTACAAGAAGGTGAAGTTTTCCTAAAGGTTCTGCAGCCTCTCGAGGATAAATACAGACGTCTCCGTATCGATGGCGCCTCGTGAGACCTAGTAACCTGGCTCTGATACCAGCTTGTCACGACCTAATTCCCGAACCTGGTCGTGATGGCGCCTCTCGTGAAGACAAGGCCAGCCAGACCAATACAGAACATCTCTTCTAAGCAGTTAATCACCATTAAGCAATTATGAAGCATGATTTAATAACAATAATTTGCGGAAACTTAGATAATAATAGTAGAATACAACTATAAGGCCTGACATAAACAAAATAGGAATGATAAACAAAGGATGAAGCACGGTGCTGTGAACGTTGGCAGCCACCTCGTTAATTCAAACAACACTGCCTCCGGTCAGCCAAAACCCGTTACCGGGTGAATAAATACCTGCATCTGCACGCGAGGTGCAGGGCGTAAAGTGAGTACTCCAACTCAGTGAGTAATAAGGGTAAATAACAACTGAGCAGTAAGAAATCACGTAAGGCAAACCATCATGCTGTATAGAAGCAGGGTACAATCCTTTGAGAAAACATTGAAGCTGTGAAATCTTTAGAAATATCTTGGCTCAGTTTAAAACCTCCTTTGAAAATAGTCTTTTCAACAGTTGCAAAATAATTTCAAAACAATTAGTGCCGATATGCACAGAAATCCGCCCCTCGGGCACAAATACCACAGTATAACAAGTAAAGACAAGTATGCAAGATGAGCACATAAAAGCTCGCCCTTCGGGCAATATCTCAAAGCAGTACCAGCCCCTCGGGCTACCTCACAGTCACTCATATCAGCCCCTCGGGCTCACTCTCAGAAACACTCGTATCAGCCCCTCGGGCTCAATATCAATCACTCAGCATAATGGGTACCCGCGCTCACTGTGGGTGTGCAGACTCCGGAGGGGCCCCTTACGGCCCAAGCGCTATATCAACATAAGGCCTGAAAGCCTTCTCACGTCACTCACAAGGCCTGAAAGCCTTCTCACATCACTCATAAGTCCTGAAAGCCTCCTCACATCACTCACAAGGCCTGAAAGCCTCCTCACATCACTCAAGCCACCTCGTGGCATATAAATGTATCTCAGGCCCTCGACCTCATATCACTCAGCATATCCTCACATATGGCCCTCGGCCTCACTCAGTCCGAAAATCATCACAAGCCCCTCGGGCATTTATAAAACAGTAGTTCTCAGCCCAAAATATCGTTTAGAAATATCATTTAAGTTTCAAATCTGAGTAAAATTGGCTGAGTTTGTAAAACAGTGGATATCAACAGGACTGAGTTCAAATAATACGTCAAATAGTGAGGAAACAGTGATAAAAATCCCTGAAGGGTTCAGATAATTGGCACGAAGCCCAAATATGGAAATCAGCCCAAATCATGATAATAACAAATAAGTTTCAGTCAAATACGCGGTAAAATCATCAATCGGGACGGACCAAGTCATAATCCCTCAACGGTGCTCTACCCCATGCTCACTATCCGGCGTGCAAGTCACCTCAATATAGCACTACGATGTGCAATCCGGGGTTTCAAACCCTCGGGATATCCTTTACAATCATTACTCACCTTGAACTGGCGAAATCTCTAGCTCATGACGCCTTTGCCCCTCAAACCGGCCACCAAGCGCGTCGAATCTATCCAAAACCAGAACGAATACGTCACAATATGCTAAGGGAACAAAGCCCAAGCGAAAACAATCAAAAAATATCAAAAATCCCGAAATTAGCAAAACCCGAGCCCCGGGCCCACTTCTCGAAACTCAGAAATTTTTACATCAATACATTCCTTATCTCCTCACGAGTTCATACATACCAAAAGTTCTCAAATCCGACCCCAATTGGTCCTTCAAATCCCCAAATCAAATTTCAAAATCTCAAGCCCTAGTTTCTTCCATTTTTGCTTAAGTTCCATGAATTTCTAGGTAGATTACACAATAAAAAACGAGTTTTAAGTTCAAAAATCTTACCTCCAATCAATTCCCCTTGAATCCCTCTTTAATCTCCACCAGGAAGCTCTAAAAATGATCAACCATGGAGGAAAAATGACCCAAAATCGCGGATGAAGTGACTTAAAACATTCTGCCCAGTTCTGACCTCTCTTCATCGCGTTCACGACCTCAACCTCGCGAACGCGAAGCACACTTTTTAATTTCCCAAAATCAACCTTATGCGAACGCGACCTACTCCCTACGAACGCGATGCACTAGCCTTATATACCTACGCGAACGCGGTCCCACATACGCGAACGCGAAGAACAACTGCTCCTGGACCTAAATCCTTATACGCGAACGCGAACAACCTCCTGCGAACGCGAAGCATCAGCTCCCATCCTTTCGCGAACGCGAGCCCTCAAGCGCGAACGTGAAGGCTTAAATTCCTGCCTTCCAAATTCCTTCTACGCGAACGCGAGTCTCCTCTCGCGAACGCGAAGAGATAAATCTCTGCAACACTGAACCTTCAATTTCTGCAACTTCCAAACTCCAAAATGGTCCGATTGACCATCCGAAACTCACCCGAGGCCCCCGGGACCTCAACCAAAAGCACCAACACATCCTAAAATGCCATTCAAACTTGTTCCAATCACCAAAATACCTCAAACAACACCAAAACCATCAATTCACATCGAATTCAAGCCTAAGTTTTCCAAAAACTTCCGAAACACGCATTTGATCAAAAACCCAACCGAACGACGTCCGAATGACCTGAAATTTTGCACACACATCACAAATCACATAACTAAGCTACAGCAACTCTCGGAATTCCATTCCGACTCCCGGATAAAAATCTACCTATCAACCGAAAATCGCCAAAATACTAACTTCGCCAATTCAAGCCTAATTCTACAGTGGACTTCCAAAACCAATTCCGATCACGCTCCTAAGTCATAAATCACCCAGCAAAGCTAATCAAATCATAAAGACTCCGATCCGAGTTCGTATACAAATAAGTCAACTCTTGGTCAAACCTTTCGAATTCCAAGCTTTCAACTGAAACTGTTCTTTCAAATTCATTCCAAATTTTCCTGAAAACCAAAACCAACGATCTACATTTGTCATAATACATAACACGGGGCGAGTCATGCCCAAGAACTGGCGATCAAAGTGCAAAAGCTCAAAACGACCGGTCGGGTCGTTACACCAGCATACATAAAGTTGTCTTGTCAACATCATGATATTTAACACGCAAAATATAGCGCCATTATACATGGCGTTATGTGTGTGTTGTCTCGCCTATAAATAACGGGCTCATTGTAGTTATTTTGTGTGCTCAAAAATTACTAAAAGCAAATATTTCATTAAAAGTAAGTTTTTTTTACTAAAAGCAAATATTTCATTAAATGGCTCAACCTCTTCGTCCACCAAAGTGCTACTGTGGAAAAGCATGCATGATGCAAAAATGTTGGGACGGTGGTGAAGTTGGACGCCGCTACTGGCACTGTATGAACCAGTTTTACAAGGTTCCCGGCGAACCTATTTGTGAATTGGAGGAATGGGTTGATGAACCATGTTATCAGGAATGCTACAGAGAACAACTGCAATTTCTTCATAATATGTGTTCACGCCAACTAGAAACACAAAGAGAAAGCGATAGAATTATTGCAGACATGAGGGCGAAACTAAAAGAGGTGGGAGAAGAAAAATGGAAAGCACAATGGAATTGTCAAGCACAAAAGGATCGTAAAAAAATTATAAACGGAAACTTGCGGAGGCGAAGGCGAAACTGAAAGAGGTAGAAGAAGAAAAAGAACAACTGGCAGAATGATTTAAGTGGTTGGAGCGGAGAATAAATGGCAACCGGGGCTAAACATTGGCATGTATGTGTTTAGTGTATTTTTCATATTTCATGTATTTTCATTATGTTGGCCTGCTATGTTTGTGTTTGTGTTGTTGTAATGTTTTCCTTGTTTGGTGTAGTAAATTTTATTTTAGTTGAAGTGGAAGTTAAGTTTAAGTGCTTGTGTTGTTATATGAAACTATCAAACGAATGGAGAACAAAAAAAAGTAATGGGCATATTCGATTAAATATTGTTGTTAATGTATACAAAAATATTATTTACACAAAATAAAAATAGAAAGGAAGGCCGAATCAATGTATCCTGCATCCGGTGTGTCTCAATGCAGCCGCTGGCCTGAGGCGCATCCCCTCCCGCCCGGGTACGCTATCAGGATCATCATCATCAAGTCGTCTATTTATAACCGGATGCGGCGCAGGATGACATGTAACGGTGGTGCTGTCAAGTCCAGTAGAGGCCTACATAATAATATGAAACTTAGTATAGAAAACTACATAACAATTCACAACAATTTATGTTGTCTTACCATCATCGTGTCTGGATCCTGAATGTAGTCATCTGTCGCAGCATCGCATGAAGCCTTATAAATGAAATTAACAAAGTTAAAGAAAATAAATAAGTTACAGTTAAAACAAATTCAAATTCAATACTAATAAAATCATACCTGCGCATGTGATGTGGAGCCATAACTCAGTCGGCGCCCACTATAAAAATCTCGGGTCAGTCGATCGCCATCAGTGGTAGACGGGCCTGGGAAGTATCTACCCCAATCCACTCCTTGAATATCCGAGCCCGTAATCAATAATTGACCCGATGGGGTCACCTGCGATGGCACTGGAGTGCGATAAACTCCAAGGCTGTAAGACGGCATGTCCATCTCATGCATGCCACCTGCCATATCAGCAGCAACATCATCAGCAGGAGCCTCAAAGCCCCCTTGCTGGGGACCACCTGCCATATCAGCAGCAACATCATCAGCATGAGCCTCAAAGCCCCCTTGCTGGGGACCACCTCCTCTCCGCCCACGACCACCTCGTCGGGCACCACCAGCTCGTCGGGCACCACCAGCTCGTGGGATACCACGACCTTGCTGGTACGTGGTTGGGTTAATATAATCAGCCTCGTGTGCCAAACGATGATCCGATCGTGCTCGTTGTAGTGTCTGGGCAGCCACATCCATGAATCGACGTCTATACTCCTCCATGACCACAGGATCGTGGACATAACTCTGCATCTGCTGCCCCATACGATAGACGGTATGCAATCCAATCGCCTGCACAAAGTAATAAATATAAACTACATATTTGGCACTAAATTATAGGTATATAATTAATAATAACAGAAAACATACCAGGGCCTCGTGTCTCCCGGCATATGGGACGTACCGACCATGTGCCCGATGAACTGGGTTCCCGATAAAAAGTCGGGAAACAGTGTGGTACCATGCCATATAACGTTCAATAGGAAAGTGTTGCGGAGGTGGGGTCAATTCCCCTGGCATGTCCCAAATACCCAATTGCTCGTTAAGCCATGCCATAAATGTGTCGTTCGCCCTGGACCAATCATCCCTCTCATAATGTAAAGCATGCCATGCAAGCAGAGTCGGTATAGGCTGCGGCAGGCCAAACTGACGAAATACCCGCTCTGAGGCATGATGCTTGACAATATCGAGGCATGTGAGCAGGACAGAAGCCCTCCAAGTATGTCGGCCAAACGTGCAATACGCTGGCAGGGTACCTATCACCTCATCGCTGTACGGCATCCAGATGAACTATCAAATAAGAACACAAACCGTTAGTATGCGCGACACAAAGTTAAACAATAACTGGTAAGTTTAGTTAGATATTCACCTGTGCGTCCTCCAGCAAATCCAACACATCCCTGCAGAGGGGGAGATTATGATGGAGATCATACTCTCGTGCAAGTCTACGACGCATAACCCACCTATGTGCTAGAGGGAGATGCGGAATATCTACATTAGCCGGTAGTTGTGGTAGAGGTGGCCGAAACTGCAGAAATCGCTCCCAGACCCAAATCTAACAGACAAAGTTGACGTAAAGTATAAGATTAACTATAACTAGGTAGAATCGTAACTAATGGACATATTATTTGAATATGTTGTCACCTGTAGAAGCGGCAGAAAGCCACAAATGTCTCTTTGTGTGCCGATGCAAGCCCGGCACATCTGCCTGTACAAATATGAGATGACAGCACCACCCCAGCTGTAGCTGGCTGTATCCTCGAACCGGGTAATATGATGCAGAAAACGGAGGCTCACTAGGTTCCCCGAAGTGTTCGGGAACAAGACCCCCCCAAATAGAAGGAGCAACAGCAGCCTTGTATATCGATGTACATCCACCTCCGCTGACTCGTCGGTGATAGTATCGTGGATCTGCACCAGGTGGTCTCTAATGGGGACTAACTGTATACGATTGGCCCCAGACGCTACCTCCTCGCCCGCCGGCATGAAACCCGTGAGCATGTGTAGTATATCCAAATATGCCTGCCGCGAATAATATCTCATTGCCGCAGGCAGTAAAACTGGCAAGCCATCAGCGGACAGGCCATATAAAATCTCAGCGTCCTGGAGTGTGATGGTGGCCTCGCCGATGGGCAGATGGAAAGTGTGCTTCTCCGGTCGCCACCGCTCAATCAGGGCCGTGATCAAAGCATAGTCGAGCTGTATCCGGCCAATGCTAATAATCCTATATAGGCCTATCTCCTCCAGGTAATGGACCACACGGGGATGTAGAACGCGATGAGGACAAAAACTCCCACAATAGATCCACTCTCCTGGCCCGGAAAGTCTGCGTAAGCAACTGTCCGTCCCATATATACTCGGATCTATGCTGGGGCTGTAGGGTTAATAGATCCAACGTCCGAGGGCCGGGATGTATAGGCGCATCCATGTTGTCAACTATAAATTCATATTTTTTTAATAACTTAATTGTAAAAATTATATACATATATATATTTTGAGACCCAGTGGCACCAAACTATCATTAATAATTATGTATTTTTTTATAATTTAAATTCATATTTTTTAATAATTTAATTGTACAAATTACTAATTATGTGTGTTGATACAATTATTAACTTAATTGTACAAAGTTTCCATTTTCAACTACCAGTAAAAGATACTTAAACAAAAGGAATTCTAAGCTAAAATACTACACATTACTACGCTACAAGGCTCTAAATTTTACTACGCTAAAAAGGTCTACGTTTTACTACGCTTAAAAGGTCTCGATTTTACTACACTAAAAAATAATCTAAACTAAATATAAACAACAAATAAATTTAATTGCAAAAAACACAAAACGGCATGAAAACACATATATATAAATGAGGATATTAACAGACAAATTTATTTGACAAATTTATATTTTTTTATAAAACACTAAAATTAAATCCGGATAAATTTAACATGCTAGTTTCGAAAAATAAAAACCGAAATAGAACACATACAAATCAAGTAATATGCATTATTATAAAAGTTTCAACTTAAAATAAATCGAAATACCTCAATTTAGAATTTTCGCAAAGCAAATATATCGAAATTTTGACTCAGAAAGTATGAATCAACAATACCACGAAGCTCTACACAGATGTGGGACCTACGTGCTTCAAGTTTTATGTGCCGGAGGAACCCAAATTTTTTTTTTTTTTTTAAGAAGGTGGGCAGCAGCGGGTATGGGGGGACCAAGAAGAGAAGGGGGAGTAAAATAATGGAGGAGGAAAGGAAACGAGCGGGCACGATGAAGGAGACGGTTCGATTTTAATAAGGGGTATAGCGCCAGGTATTATGGTGCTATACCTGCACGGTGTCAGCTTTTGCAGTATAGCGCCACAATACCTGGCGCTATACTTAACGGTGCAGTTACCTTTAATATATAGCGCCAGCTATTGTGGCGTTATACATAAAAATGTCACTTTTTTTTTAACACCTATTTGTGTATTTTAAGTCAAATGGATCCACATTTTGATTCCGGACACAACAAGATAGTTCAAATGTAAACACCTTTCTTTTCTCAATAGGAATACAAAAGTTCTTAATTTATCACAAAAATACAGAAGTATAATTCATCAATTTCCTTACTATTTCTTTTTTCTGATTTCCTCTTCCTTAGCACATATACCAACATTATAAATATGTATAGTACATGAACAAGCGGTTATAATTTTGTGTGCTTTTTTATCCTTTAGTACTTAAGTATCTCGATAAGCACAATGCCCAGCATTTTGAATTGCCTTTCTCTACTTTTGTAAAAAAATGCAAGTAGACATAAAATAAAATTTCTCAGCTAAAGGATTCTCTTATCTGCACTTCCTTGGCTTACGAACTCCATAATAGGTATATCCAGATCTGTAATAGGGAAACGCGCCCTTTCCTATCATTGAATTTTTCAATTAATCAGAATTGTTTTTCCTCGACACGATTTCTGTGCATGGTTATAGAAATTGTATAATATGTGTCGAGTTGTTATAAATTAAATTAAAATCATCACTTAAAAGGTTTATATTATTGTGGGGTACTACTATCTAGCTAGTCATTTTAACACAAGCTTAGAGAGAGGAAGATGAAAATGAGCAGAGGGTTGGTGGTGCTCACCTTTACAGTGGCCGCAATCGTACTTTGCGGTCACCGGCCGGCGACGGCAGAAGAGGTAAACTCATGATATAATTAGTTACTCCTAATTTTGTTGTAAAATTTCATTGTTTCCTGTTATGAGCTTCACCGCCAAGTTGTTCATTCCCTTACTCCTGAAGAAGATTGATTATTTTTCTTCTCGAGTCAACGCACTCACTCACTACATTTCCCACTCACCATAAAACAAAGATCGATTTACCTTTTAATATTCCAGTAGTTGGAAAACTTGCCTTTATTAATTGTTAAAAAGAAAATTATAATTGGAATATAAAGTTTTCAAAAGTTCAAGTCAGATGTAAATTTGTTGACGGAAATGCTTTCTTGCAAATAGTATTTTCACCGAACCATATTAATTTATAGCCTGTTTGGCTAAACTTCTCCAAACTTAGAAGTATTTTTCTGAAAAAAAAAAAAAAATTCAAAGTTGAAGTGTTTGACCAAACTTTTGGAAGAAAAAAAAAGTGCTTTTGAAAAGAACAAGAAGCAGTTTTGGAGAATCAGAAAAAATAATTTTTCCCTAACAGCTTGTTTGGATGGTTGTTACGTATCGTTTCATAATGTATCGTATGTATTGTATTGTACTGTACTGTATTGTTTGATAAATACAATATTTGGATGGAGTGCGTCGTTTTGCCGTCGTTTCATGGTATCACGCACCAGTAATATGATGAATAAACTTGCTATATATATATATATATATATATATATATATATATATATATATATATATATATATATATATATATATATATATATATATATATATATATGATACGGTATATAAAAAGGTAGGGTAAGTGATAAAATAAAATTATTTAATAATAGTGAAGGGTGAGATTGGGAGAAAAAGACAAGGAAACGACGCAACCACACCAAATCGGTCGTTACATAAAGTGGCACATTTCATCGTTACGTAATGACGGATTTAACGATACGATACAATAGAATTTAAATAACAATCAAAGCATACATTGTATTTAAAATAACAATACGATACGATACGATAGGTAACAACCATCCAAACAAGCTGTAAAAGCACTCTTTTGAAAAATAATTTTGAGAAAAATACGCTTAAAAGTATTTTTTAAAAGCTTGGTCAAATATTAATTGTTGTTCAGAAGTATTTTTTTAAATTAATTAGTCAAACACAAACTAGTTCTTATCAAAAGTATTTTTAAGAACAACACTTTTGAGAAAAAATACTTATCAAAATAAACTAATTTTAGAAGTTTGTCAAAACCGGCTATTAATATTGGTTAAGCGATACATTGAGGTGGAAATCGTGATGTTAGGGCTGTCAATACCTTCCACCGATATTGCTATCGAGTAACTTTGTCCACCAAAATTTATGCATTGGTTGTTTGAATTTGTTGGAATATGAACTCTCATCAGTTTTCTTTCCTCGGCACTAAAAACTTGCTATGGAGCTGTAAAGCAGCAAGTGGAATTAGCAGAGGGCGCCAATAGCACCACGTGGCCGTGGACACTATCTGTACCAGAGGATAAATTTGGCTGCTTCAAGTTGTTCAATTGCGCCAAGTACCCAACGACCAGCTGCATAACTGAATGCTGCACTTTCTTCCCCTTCACTACTAACCCTACACGAAATTGCATCTGCTGGCATTTGGCCGAGCATGTCAATAAAGAAGCTTTTACTGCTCTTCAGAAATATTGTGGCTTCAAGAATCCTTGTCAACATAAGCAAGTTAGTTTTCTGCCCTTCTTTGTCTTCTCTATTGATCATTCTTTATGATAAAACAGGTTTAGTTAATTCTATATATACAATGATATGATATTCTTTAATCAGGTCACTTATAAGTCTTTCTATGATATTCTTTACTAGTTAATTAACGACAAATTAAGTGTATAAAATATAGTTTTAAGCTCACAAAATCATCTAATGCGAAAATCTAGCAGGAGGAAATCAACCAGCAAGAGGTGGCCGAAACTAGCAAGGCCATAGACAACAGTAGTAGAAACCAAGGTGTGGCAACTTGTTGTGCAAAGGATAAAGAAAAGATAAAGAATTGCATGTCGAACACTGCTTCCATCGACCAATGTTGCTCAACATTCAGTATTATGCTGGGCCGTAACTGCGACTGCTACAATTACGCCAAGGATTTAGACAATCAAGCTCTCATCACACTTGAGAGTTACTGTGATGTCCCCAATCCATGCAATAAAGCTCAAGTAATTTAATTACTCCTCTTTTTAATTATTTCTTCTTCTTTGAAGGATAAACTGAATTGCAGAGAGATTGTAACAATAACATTTTCAGCAGGATGGAACTAACTTTTGCTAATTAAATTAAGAGTAAGAGATTTTGCAAATTTCCTTGCGTATTATATTGACTAATGCATGTTTTTTTTTTTTTTAATTTTTTTTTAATGGTTTCAGGTGATGTAGGGTTCTGAGACGGGGATGGAAGTAATCTTAGAAAAAATCTGTGGTTCTACTTTGTATGAAATTTTAATTGAATGCGACAGTCGCATGAAATTGTTCACTTTAATATTATCATGCATGAAATGAATTTTCCTTTTTCTTTTTCTTTTTTGTATTCCCTCTTTCCCCCCTTTTTTGCATATTACATAGGTAAGAATAACTACGTTTATTTTGTACAACTAACTTCAAAACGTACGTAGAAAATTTATTTCTTAATCAAATTTAAGTTTTGAGGTAAATATATTTTCTCTTCAATCAACTTCAACGTATGTCCTGATCCTGCATTGCGACCATACTAACAACTTCCACCATTGTATTATAAAGTCTATTCTTAAAACCAAAATTTAAAAAAAATAAATAAAATCTGCTACTATGATAATGAAAGATTCTGGTTGATTATAAATTTGATTTAACCAAATTGTTTGAATGTCGAAGATTCAATTAAAAGTGTCCGACACGAGTTTGATTTGAATGTGGTTGGTTATGAATTTGACTTGAACAAATTTCCGGATGAAGGAGATGAGGCATTCGAGGACGAAGAATTACAACGAACGTTCCGGACTATGTTAAAACTTTATTGCCCAAATTTTATTTATGAGTCTCTTTTAGTTGGATATAGCAATGTATCTGTATGGGTCGAAATCTGACCCTCATAGCTGGAGGCGATAAACAAGTTCGACCCCGTCTTGGCCATGGCCACGAGGCGTAATGGCGACGGGCCCCACGGTCCCTGTCGAGGTCAGTCCGTCAAAAAGCTGACATCGCGGGATACGCGTACGGTCTTGGATAAGTAACAAAGGGCTGTCGCGGCAAAGGAGACTAGTCAAAGACCGTTGGATAAAAGGAAACATGGCTGATATATAAAGGGAAGAGAAGCAACTGTAAAAGGGGGGAACTGGCTAGGACTAAGAAGAGCGATATTACGAAGCCAAAGGGAGAAGATTCCTCAGTTATCTGCAACTTCCTTTTATTCTTTTATCTTCCTTCCACTGTAACCCAAGTCTGTCACGAATGTAAGCTTATCGTTCTCATTCAATGTAAGATTCTCAAGAAATATTAAATTAGTTTATTCTCTTCCGATTTTTATACTCAATATGCTGCGATCTAGAGTTAATTACTTTTGGCTAAGATTTATCCTCTATTCCATTCATTAATTAGTTTAACAAAAAGTTTAATACTTTTTGGTCAAACAATTTGGCGCCGTCTGTGGGGATTTCTTAGCCAAATTTGTTAGTTTCCATTAGATCCAGAATCAGCGGAATATCGCTACCAGGCTGTCATGGCCTCACCTTCTCGGCGCTACCACCCACTCGAAAGAGCGGTAGGTAAGCCTTCGAGACAACCGCACCAATATAGGCTAAAGTAGAAGTTATAACCAATATCTATGCAAAACCCACTTCTTGCTCGTAACAGTAGGTTTGACACGACGAACGCACGTTCAAAATAGGATCCCGATCACCTAACGTAACCACAACCCTATTTTCACCCTACATATGGGTCCGTACTTCATCCCTCGTGAAGGGACAGCAACTTGCTGCGTGGTCTTCTGAAAGAAAAGGCACACCCTACCCTATTTTCACATTCCCACACTCACTAGATGGTCTATGAACAAAGTATGACATGTTTCTCTTGTTACTGGCATAAATCGGACGAGATCGGGCCGGGACTCGATTTTATCCCATCAGCGAATGAGGCGGATCCAACCCTAGCGGAACCTAGGCGCTGGTAACACGGAGCCGAACACGGCCGCCAAATCTGAAAACACCATCCGAGCACTAGGCGGAGCGAGTAACACTACAACGTCAATTTTTCTTTCATCGACTCGTCAGGCCGAGGTAACAGAAAATTTCATTCTGGTTTATCTTCACTCCTTTATCGGTTCAAATAGGTGAATGCAAGCACTCGCGCGGGCAAGCAAGCAAAGTAGCATTCAACCTAGAAATAATGGAAGGAAAACTACTACAAAACGATTGGAATATCACCCACATCAAATACTTCGACTTCCGAAAGAGGACGCCCCTCGAGTCATACCCTTTTGGCGAGGCAACGAACATGACGTCTCAAAACTCAAGTATGGTTCACCGTCCAGCCCACCGACTACTTCTCCAGGCGGAACGATGAAGGGACCAGATACATGAAAACTCCTCCAATATATGTATGAAACGAGCATGTACAGCATTCTCCGGTGAATGAAATAAAGCAACATTTCGTACTCTCCACCAGAGTATTCTCCAATGCAAGCGAAGTTAAGCAAAACTAGGACTCACCCAGAAAATGCATAATGTTCTTCAATGCAACGAAGTTAAGCAAAACGGGGACTCACCCAGGGAACACCTGACATCCTCCCATAAAAACAAAACCGAGCACGCTGGGACCACCCGATGCATATATAAACAGTACGGCAACCTGTAAAGCTCCAAAAATCCACGACAATAAGATAATGGGTTAACATTTCGACCTCAGCTCGAAATAACACCCCTACGACCAAAGGTCGTCGCCAATCAAAGAATTCGACCTCGCTCGAATTGTACTAGGTTAACATTTCGACCTCACCTCGAAATAACACCCCTACGGCCAAAGGCCGTCGCCAATCGAAGAATTTGACCTCGCTCGAGTACTGGGTTAACATTTTGACCTCAACTCGAAATAACACCCCTATGGCCAAAGGTCGTCGCCAATCAAAGAATTCAACCTCGCTCGAATTGTACTGGGTTAACATTTCGACCTCAGCTTGAAATAATACCCCGACGGCCAAAGGTCGTTGCCAATCGAAGAATTCGACCTCGCTCGAATTGTACTAGGTTAACATTTCGACCTCAGCTCGAAATAACGCCCCTACGGCCAAAGGCCGTCGCCAATCGAAGAATTCGACCTTGCTCGAATTGCACTGGGTTAACATTTCGACCTCAGCTCGAAATAACGCCCCTACGGCCAACGGCCGTCGCTAATTGAAGAATTCGATCTCGCTCGAATTGTAATGGGCTAACATCTCGAGCTTAGTTCGAAATAACAGCCCTACGGCCAAAGGCTATCGTCAAAAGAAAGGTTCGACCCCGCTCAAAGTATAAAGGGTTAACATTTCGACCTTAGCTCGAAATGACACTCCTATGGCCAAAGGCCATCGCTGAAAGAGTAATTCCATCTCGCTCGAATTCCGATGGGTCAACATTTCAGCCTTAGCTTGAAATAGCACCCTTATGGCCAACGGCCATCGGCAAACTAGGAGCCAACCTCGTCCGAACATGAGTCTAGAACGGCTCCGTTCGGACTCACGCGATGAGACCCTACTCTATCCTGTCAAGGTCGGATTCTAGGATAAAAAATCAGGGACTCGTCACATAAAAATCCAAAGATCTACGCCAAAACGAAAATATGTAACAAACAAGGGGAAGGGAAAGAAAATCAAGGGACATACAAAGGCGAAACAACTGCTTTATTTATATATACATGCTTGGAAGCCGCACCTTACAAACGACCAAAACGGGCCCGAAACAGAAAAAGAAAAATAAAAAAAAAGAATACAGGAGTAGCAGCAATTTTTCACTCAGCACCATCCTCCTCGTCATTGTCTTCAGGAAACTCCTCCTCAACATCGGCATCCTTGCCAGCCTCCGGCGTCGCAGGGTCGTAGCTGCAATTGACGCTAGCCTTTCGTGCCTTCGCCCGGGCTTCCTCATAAGCGGTCTCAGAAACATTGCCCGCCTCCCGCAAACCCTTGTAGATGTCCCGCTGGGCCTCGGCATGAACCCAAAGCTCATGCAAGTGGCAAGGAACGGTGGCAGAGACAGNATCATACAAAAAAGACCGAGAAACCACGCAAGCTAGAACTCGTCTAGGCTCTAAAACATCTAACCTCACGAACTGATCGGCCAAACCCTGAACATCTGATGCAAGCGCTCTCTCACCAAAAGGAATATATGCAAGGCTACCCATACTCATCGCCTTTCTACTCAAGGCTTAGGCCACCACATTGGCTTTCTTAGGATAATACAAAATGGTATATCATAGTCTTTGAACAGATCCCCTCCCGGTCGATCTCGCCAATGCGCTCCTCGAGCCGCGCCTCCCTCAGCGTGGCCGTTGCCCTCTCGGACTCCTGCTCAGATTGAAGGACGTAGATAGTGTCCTCTAATGCCGCCACCCTTGCCAAAGCAGGCGTTCGAGCATTCTCGACATTCTCCAATTCGGCTACTTTTCTCCCCAGCTCGGATAACTTCTCCATCCATTTCGCACTCAGAATTTCAACTCTGGCAGCACTCTGATCCAGTTCGGCTTGTAATGATGACACCTTCGCCTGAAGATGCTCGCATTCGGCAGCAACCCCTTTTCCCAACTCGAGTTCTTCGTCCTTGGTACGAAGCAGCTCTTCGAGCTCACTACACTTGCGGATGGACTGCATCAGTTCCTGGTCCCGCTTTTCCAACTCCTCTCCGAGGGATCGGGTGTCAGTGCCCGCCCTGAGCCGCTCATGCATCTCACAGCACCTGTTGCGATACCGCCTATACTTCTCAAGCATCGTCAGAAAGATCTTGGTCCGAGTCTCCGCCCTGCGAGCACTCTCGACCTCCAGGATATAAGACTGAAAACAAAGAGAGGGAGATAGTCGATAAGGGCCAAAATTAAACAAAAAAAAACACAACAACGAACAAAGGGAAACATGCAGAAAGAAACTCACCCTTAGGCCCATCGCGGCCACCCCCCGTGAAAGTTCGACGTTGCTGACGTCCTGAAGAGCTCCACTCTCCGCGCTCGAGCACAAGAGATCAAATTGCGACACAAAATCCACCGTGTCTTGCAAAAGGTTGAGGTCCGACGGAATCTCAAGTATCCGAGAAGGACCCCCCGTCGTTACCACGGTTCGGGTGAAGCCCTCCTCGAACATCCTAACGTCGTCAGGATCAAGGTCGGACTCGGACTCGTAGTCGTCGACCATGACGCCTTTCCCCTTCTCTTCAGTCCGAGAACAAGTACGGATCAGTCGGGAGGTCGAGGGGCCGCTCGAGACAGTAGTGGCGGCCTCGGGACTCCGTCTCCCCACCACTTCGGCTTGTTGATCTCTCGTAACCGGCGCTGCCGCTATGACCGGACCGACATCACCGCCGACACCACCGCCAATATCAGGTGTCGTCAGGATAAGGTCGACCCCCGATGATGTTTTGGCTAAAGGCGCTACCTCCAGGGCAACCCGTCATCTCTTCGATGTGCCCTCTCCACTACCAGCACGGGATGACTCGCATGTGGAACGAGCAGTAGGAACCGGAGTCTCAGGTTGAGAAGTAGCAGTCACGTTTGCAGCTCCGGCTGCAGGTGCAGATTGGTTAGCGACCCTCGATGCAAGTCGGGTAGCAGCCCTCGGTGCAGGACGGGATGGGGGCCCGATTGACGGAATGTGAGAGGAGGATCCCTCGTCCTTCGCGTTCTCCCTACCAACAAAGAAAAACGGTCATATAATAAGATCGGACCTTACAAAAGAGAGAGCAGGCCGACTCACCAGTGAGAGGTTTATGCCCGTATTTCTCATGGAAGGACGTCCACTCGCGAATGCCCCTTTTATAGGGAGGAACCGTGCTCACCCACTCACGAATATTGTCAACTAGCGAGGGAAGTAGTCTCTCGGCTAAAAAGTAAAAGCAAATCAGCAAAATCGCCCAAAGAAGAACGATCGGCAATCGCCTTGAGAAAAATTACAAAACTAACAGAACTTACGAGCGAAGTTCCATGTCTTAGGGAACCCTGCCGGGTCAGCCACAAGGTGCTCTGTACGCACGTAAAAATAGCTTTCCCAGAAGCGACGGTTAGCCTTATCATCCATCTTCACCTCTAGACTCTTGGTTCCCCGATGGCGCAGAAGAATCATCGTGCCCCGAAGAAATTGAGGGGCAAAAATATTAAGCATATGCCCCAAAGTAATCCCTCGACCGGCGAGCTCTGCACACTTGATGAGCATAAGGAAAAGCTTGTACGCGTACAGTGAGAGCTGATCCGGGCGCACCTCATAGAAACGGCAGAAGTCTGTCACTAGAGAAGGGAGAGGAAGCGTATACCCGACAACAAAAGGGTACGCATAAAATGCGCAGTACCCTGGGCGATTGAAATGCACAATGTCCACCCCCGTCGCCGGTATCATGTCGATATGGTCTGGGATTCCCCATTTAGCTTTAAGCGCCACAACTGCCGCTTCATCCATGGTAGAGGGGACAGGATCTGTTTCGTCTCCGGCGAGACTGTTAAAGTCGGTCCATAACTTCCCTGGACGGGGCAGTATCTCATCCACGGTCGGAAACCTCTCATCTTCCGCGACCTCCATCCCCTCTCCAAGAAGGGGTGTATCATTTTCCGGCACCGGAGCTCCGGCGAATCTGTCAATCTGAGAAGAGGAATCAGCCATTTATCTAGCCTGGTTGGATGAACAAGAGTGATGAAGGAATAAAATGGGTGGATACGTCTCCTTCTGACGAAAGCACAATTATGAAATATGGAAGAAGGTGGAAGTTTGCAAAATTCTTCAAGCAAGACGAAAAACGTAACAATCGAATAATGAGTTTCCCCCATCCCCCATATATAGGAACACAAATACCCTGAGCGGGAAACCCAAGAGCCGCCAAAAAGCTGAAAAGGCACGAGAAGTGATGCGGTGCCTGGGGAACGTGCGTCTAATGACACGTAATAGGCATTCATGGCAGCCCAAACCGACGTGATGATCCATCTCCAAACGGACGTAACGGTTCGGTAAACTTCCTAAGATATCACAGCCATCTCGCTATAAGTACTGCGTCCTCGCGTAATGACCAGATTTCTCCTAAATTCTTGAATACACAGGGTCCGTCCATTGGGCTCGCCCAGAAGACGACCCCAACGGATGGAGGGACTAACTGTATGGGTCGAAATCTGACCCTGA
Organism: Nicotiana attenuata; assembly: GCF_001879085.1. NCBI lineage: Eukaryota > Viridiplantae > Streptophyta > Magnoliopsida > Solanales > Solanaceae > Nicotiana > Nicotiana attenuata. The sequence continues at coordinate 450,715 of NW_017670363.1, read as the reverse complement.
TAGCTGGAGGCGATAAACAAGTTCGACCCCGTCTTGGCCATGCCCACGAGGCGTAATGGCGACGGGCCCCTGATAAGTTAGGATTTTAACATGATTATACCCCTACTTGCTATTGCTTTTGTTATGAATTGCCACAAAGTAATCCCAAAATCCTTACAAGTTGCGCTTGATTGCAGGTTTGAGCGACAAGATGACAAATGTCAAAGATCAGCTCAAAACGGAGTGAAACCTGCCAAGTGTCAAAGAACAATGGAAGTGGGGAACAAGAAGACCTAGCGCGGCCCGCACTATTTTGCCACGCGGCCGCGCTAGGAGATTCAGAGACTGGTTCATTCAAGGGCAATCTGCGCGGTCCGTGCTCCTTTTTATGCGGTCCGCGTAGATGAGATTCAGAGAGATGGTGTTTTTGCCAAAGTACTGCCACGCGGCCGCGCTCCATTTATATGCGGTCCGCGCCCGTCCTGAAACGCGGCCGCGCTACATTTCTGCGCGGTCCTCGGTCCCAACTTCAGAGAACAGAGTTCAAGAGTCCAAGAGCCAACGCAGTCGCGCTCCCTTTTTGCGCGATCCGCGCCTACCCCGCAGGGGCATTTTTGTCCAGATTTTCTAGCTCGGTATAAATAGATCTTTGTGGCATTTTTAGGTCATGTTTTAGCTGCTGAATGAGAGCTGCGCTCGTGAGAAGTATTTTGTAGCCTATTTTGGCAATTTTACTCTTGAATATCATAGATTTTAAGTAGTAATCAATTATTATGTTCATTTCATCATCTATTTCTACTGTTTCTACTTTAATTATGTCTAGCTAAACCCATTAGCTAGGGTTGTGGCTCAACCCTAGTATGGGTAGTTAATGGGTGTTGCATCCTAGGGTGAGATTGAGCTTGGGTATTTGTTATTTGGGTTGATTTTGTGTTTCAATCTAGAATTTGTGGTTGCAAACATGAATTCAAGCTTAGTGGGTCTAACTCTTCTTAAGAGAGAGAGTAATATGACCCTAAAAGTTAACCCAACAAGGAATTGGGATGGACCCATGAGAATGGTAGTCCCAATTAACGGGTTAAACCTCGAAAGAGTAATTACCCTACTTGAGCCCTAGTTGCCCGGTCTAATTGGCCTACCTAATTGGTCTCGAGAGAGTCAATTGGGCAAAATTGTTCTCTCTACCGAGAGGTGTGAGAACGAGTGCAATTGTGCAACGGCTATAGCACTAAACCCAGATTTATCAATCTCCCCTTAGTAGCTTCTACCCGTTAGCTAGCCACTTAGGTAGTGTCATAACCCTAGTGCCTTTTTCCTATATCAAGCACAACTTAGCAATATTTCCTTAGTATAATTTAGCTTTAATCTTTTAGATTGCAATAGTAGTTTTAAAAATAAAAACCCCAAAAATGTTAGGAGTGCAATTAGAAGTACGAACGCAATTCTAAACTAAGCAGGCAATACAACTCCATTACAAGCTCCCTGTGGAAATTCGACCCCGATCCACTATTCGGGTATTAGTTATTGCTACCCACTCTTCCTACCATTGTGTAGTGTTGAGACGGCCGCGATCAACTTTTTTACGCCGCTGCCGGGGATCTTACGGTATTGACTATCGATTTAGTTAGTTTTGTGTTTTGCTTCTCTTTCCTTCTTGTTTACTAATTCTATTTGTTTCAATCATTCAGGTACTATGGCTCTCAATGCAAACGACCCTCTTGGCAACGTGAACGCGGGGGAGGAGGTAGAGGATCTTGAGCCCGAAGAGGTTATACCACCTCAAGTTCCACGTAGAGGCCGTCCGGCCAACGCAAATGACAACAATCCTATTCCAGACCCTCCTCCGCCACCGCCAAGAGCAGTCCCAAGAGTTCTTCCTAATCAAGGGTACGCGAGTGCCATCATTCCTCCCCGAATCCGGGCGGGGAACTTTCAAATCACAAATGTCTGGTTGACCTTGCTCGAGCAAAGGGAATATTTTACAGGCACCTCCGACCAAAATGCATACAAGCACTTGAAGGGGTTCGTAGATACTTGCTGGGGCAGCAAACAAACAAACGTGTCAGAGGATGCGTTGCGATTGAGGCTTTTCCCGTTTTCTCTTCGGGGAAAAGCGTTGGACTGGTTAGAAAGGTTACCAAATCATTCTATCACCACATGGGATGAATTGGCGGACAAATTTATTGCCAAGTTCTTTTCTCCAAGTCATATGGCGGCTCTTCGGGACGAGATTCTAGCTTTCAAGCAAATGCCAACGGAACCATTGCACGAGATCTGGGAGCGATATAGAACAATGGTGAAGAAGTGCCCTAACAACGACATGACTGAGGCGGTGATCCAGCAGACTTTCTATAGGGGCATCAACACCACGAATCAGTGCATTGTGAACCAATTGGCCGGTGGGAACTTTATGAAACTTTCTTACCAAGAGGCATGTGACGTACTTGATGAAATGGCCGACACCTCTTCGGCATGGCAAAGCCGAGCGAATGTACCCCAAGGTGACCCCACGGTCATCCATTTGCACAAGGAGTTGAGTGACCATGGCCAAGCTATTGCTGAACTTACAACAACAATGAATCAGTTGGCGAAGGCGCAATTGCAACAAGTACAAAACCCGCGCCAAGTCAATGCAATGGAGAATGTTTCTATGCTAAAAAGGAGGCAAAGAGGGCAACAACAACCTCAAGGTAATGGTGAGCAGTTTGACAACAACAATGATGGTGGTGGTTATTCGAACGAGTGTTTTGATGATCAAAGTGAGGAATGCCAATATGTCAATAACTACCAAGGAAATAGAGGAAATCAAGGGAATCAACAATGGCGCCCCCAAGGCAATTGGGGCAATCAACAAGGAGGCGGCAATTGGAATAACAATAATCAACAACAAGGTGGTAACAATTGGAACAATAACAATCAGAACAACAATTGGGGTAATCAAGGTAATAACCAAGGCAATTGGAACGGGAACAACAACAATGGAACAACAACAATAGCAATCAAGGAGGTTGGAATAATGGTGGTAGGGGCAAGGCTTTAAAAGGCCCCCCATGTTCCAACAACCAAACAATCCACCCCCCTTTCAGTCACAAGGGCCTAGTTCTTCCAGAAGTGATATGGGACGGATAGAGATGATGTTCGAGCAGATGATGAAAAAGAACCAAGATTCTGACGCACAATTGGCTTCACATAATACATCTATCCGGAACCTAGAGGTGCAAATAGGATAAATTTCTCAAGCTTTAAATACCCGACCTAAAGGTGCGCTACCAAGTGACACAGTAGTGAACCCGAAGGGGGGTAACAATTATGTGATGGCAGTTACAACTAGGAGTGGAAGAGGCGGTGATGTGCATGTCTCGGTTGAGAATCAGGTTGTGAATGATGAAATTGAGTTGCATGATGATGATGCACCTTTGAATGTTGACAATGTGGTTGAACCAATAGTGACAAATGATGTGCGCATTGATATTGATGATGAGGCCGGGGTAGAGACTCAAGATGCCGTGAACCCGTCTAGGGAACACATTATTGATATACCCGAGCCGGCGGTGCCCAAGGCCAAGGCACCCTTGCATAGACCACCTCCACCATATCCTCAGCGGTTAGCAAAGCAAAAGAATGACAATCAGTTTAAGAAATTCATAGACATGATGAAGAGCCTCACAATAATTGTTCCTTTAGTGGAGGCACTTGAACAAATGCCTTGCCACGACCCAATTTCCATACCCGGTCGTGATGGCGCCTCTCGTGAAGACAAGGCCAGCCAACTAACCCAATCCGTTTCTTTAACAATTATTAAACATAAATGTATAGATAAATATAGCTTAACGACAATAATAACCAGTATGTACAACCCAACACAACCCGACCGGGGTGTCACAAGTCACGAGCATCTAAAGAAACCTGAACACAACTACAGGGCCAATAATAATATATAAGGAAAAATCCTAGAAATAAAAAGACAACATCCGGTGCCGCGAACGCTGGCGGTCACCTTACTCAGCTACAATAGCCATACCTTCAATCAGCTAATAACCCGCTACCGGGTGAACAATACCTGCAACTGCACGCGAGGTGCAGGGAGTAAAGTGAGTACTTCCAACTCAGTGAGTAATAAGAGTAAATAATAACTGAGAGGCAAGAAATCACGTAAGAGCACTCCATCATGCTATATAGGACAGTACCACTCTTTGAGAAAACAGTAAACCGTGAAAATCCTTTAGAAATATCTGGCTCAGTTTAAAACCTCTTTTAAAAACATCCTTTTCCAACAGTCAAGCAAATGAACGCGTAATCAGATAGTGCAAGTCCGCACATAAGTCAGCCTCTCGGGCAAAGCACTCCACAAACAGTTAACACCAAGGCGTCTGGTAAACAGTACAAGCAATATCATGGATGCCAATGATATGAGAGTGCTAAATGTCATGACACGTAGTACAAACAGGAACCAATACATGAATGCAATGCAATGCATATGACCGCTGTGGCGCACAGCCCGATCCATTTGGGTACCCGCGCTCACTGGGGGGGTTCAGACTCCGGAGGGGCTCCTACAGCCCAAGCGCAATATCAATATCACACCGCTGCGGCGCGCAGCCCGATCCATCCTCAGTCCATAAATGCACATAAGCCCCTTGGGCAATAGTAAAATAACAGTCTCAACTTAAAACGTCAGTAAAATATCATTTAGGTTTTCAAATCTTAGAAAGATAGCTGAGTTTGCAAAATAGTATTTTAAACCTTGGACCGTGATAAAATAATATGCAAAGTAATGCTAAAACAGTGATATCAAATCCCTGAAGGATTCAAACAATTGGCACGAAGCCCAAATATAGCAATCAACCCAAATAATGATGATAACAAGTAGTTTCAGTCAATTTCGCAATAAAACCAACAACCGGGACGGACTAAGTCACAATCCCCAATGGTGGTTTACCCCACGCTCATACCTGGCGTGCAAGTCACCACAATACAGCACTATGATGTGCAAATCTGGGGTTTCAAACCCTCAGGATATCATTTACAGTATTACTCACCTCGGACCGGTGAAATCCCTAGCTCGCGACGCCTTTGCCCCTCAATCGGCCTCCACGCGCGTTGAATCTAACCAAAACCAGAGCGAATACATCACAATATGCTAAGGGAACAATACCCAATCGAAAACAATCGAAAATTAGCAAGAATCTCGAAACTAGCACCCGAGCCCCGGGCCCGCTTCTCGAAAAATTACGAAATTTACATCACCGGATTTCTCGTCTCGCCACGAGTCCATACATATAAGATTTACCAAAATCGGAGTTCGTTTGACCCTCCAAATTCCATTTTTACATCATAATTTTCTCAAACCCTAACTTCCATTTTTAACCTTTAATTCCTTGGATTTTCAGTGTTAATCCATGATTTTACACCATAATATCATAATCTAAGTCTAAGAATCCATACCTGATGATAGCCCTCGAAACCCTCTTCAAAAATCGCCCAAAATCTCCTTAGTCCGAAGTCCAAAATATTTCTTCTCTTTCAAAATCGTGAAAACACTGTTCACTTAAACTCAGCCAGGTTTCGCTTCT
>NW_017670363.1:440799-445127 GCF_001879085.1 Nicotiana attenuata | reverse complement strand
ATTGTGGATAGAATGGGAAGCGAGAATCAAGTTGCAGACCATTTGTCCCGATTAGAGGAAGATGGGAGACCAAGTTATGGTATTGAGATTAATGATAGGTTCCCTGACGAGCAGCTTCTTTCCGTTTCTATGTGTAGATATGCCATAGTTCGCGGACATCGCCAACTTCATTGTGACTGGTAACATCCCGTGTGAGCTCTCTTCCAACCAAAGGAAGAAACTCAAGCGGGATAGTTTGGATTTCTATTGGGATGATCCGTATTTGTATAGAATTTGCAAGGATGGAGTGATAAGAAGATGTGTACCGGAAAGTGAACAAATGAGCATATTGGAGGCTTGTCACTCTTCTCCCTATGGTGGCCATCACGGGGGGCTGAGGACAACCTCAAAAGTTTTGAGTTGCGGCTTCTATTGGCCGACACGGTTCAAGGATGCTAGTGAATTGGTGAAGAGATGTGATGCATGTCAAAGAGCCGGCGGTATTTCCAAGAACGATGAGATGCCCCTAAATACAATTCTCGAGGTGGATATTTTTGATGTTTGGGGCATCGATTTCATGGGTCCGTTCGTGAGCTCTTGTGGTAACACTTACATTCTCGTGGCGGTGGACTATGTCTCAAAGTGGGTGGAAGCCGTGGCTCTACCCAACAATGAACCCCGAAGTGTTGTAGCATTTTTGAAAAAGAGTATCTTTACGAGGTTTGGTACTCCTCGGGCCATTATTAGTGATGGGGGGTCCCATTTTCGCAACAAGGCTTTCGACTCATTGTTTGCTAAGTATGGAGTTAACCACAAAGTGACCACCCCCTATCATCCACAAGCTAGCGGACAAGTGGAAGTCTCAAACTGGGAGATAAAGAGTATTTTGTCCAAAACGGTGAATGCTAATAGGACCGATTGGTCGAAGAAATTGGATGATGCTCTTTGGGCTTATCGGACGGCTTACAAGACTCCAATTGGTATGTCTCCGTATCAGTTGGTGTTTGGTAAAGCTTGCCATCTTCCGGTGGAACTTGAGCACAAGGCTATGTGGGCATTGAACTTGGAATGGGATGTTGCAGCCAATCTCCGAGTGGAGCAATTGAATGAGCTTGATGAGTTTAGATTTCATGCCTACTCCAGCTCGTCTTTGTACAAGGACAAGATGAAGTACCTTCACGACAAATATGCTCGGGGAAAGGAATTCAAGGTTGGTGATATGATTCTTCTTTTCAACTCCCGGTTTAGGTTATTTCCGGGCAAACTCAAGTCTAAGTGGAGTGGCCCTTTTGAAGTGGTATTTGTGACTCCTTTTGGTGCTCTTGATCTCAAAAACAAAAATGGTGAGGTATTTCGGGTTAATGGGCATCGTGTGAAGCATTATTTGGGGAAGATTGATGACAGCCACGTGGTGGCACTCCTTCATTTGAAATGATGAGATGGTAACATGCGTCGTGCTGTGACGTTAAATCAGGCGCTTCTTGGGAGGCAACCCATGTCTTTTTCTATTTCGTTGATTTTCTTTATAGACTAGGATTTTTGAGCTAATAGTTTGCGAGATGTTGCAGGGATAATGTTGAACTAGTGCAGAACAAAAATGTCAGGTCTCTGAAGTTTGCCAACGCGGCCGCGCTACAAAACAGTGCGGTCCGCGTAGGCTGGTACAATGAGGTAGTGAGTCTCTAAAGTTTCCAGCGCGGCCGCGGAGCACTTTTGTGCGGTCCGCGCTGGGAAGGCCCAAATGATCATGCTCTCTGAAGTTTCCCACGCGGCTGCGTAACAAAATAGTGCGGTCCGCGTGGGCAGCTCAGTTCAATGTGAAGGAATGAAATCCAGCGCGGTCCGCGTCTATTTCTGCGCGGCCGCGCTGGTAGGTAGGTGATGGGTCCCACAGTTTTTCTATAAATAGAGACCCTAGGCCTCATTTTACCCTTTACGCACTTTGACTTCCTGGGCTTAAATTGTTACTATTCACTGAGACCTTTGCTTCAAATAGTTGAATCTTCATAACACCTGGTAACATTCCTTGCTAATTTCATTCATAGTTTTAATTTTTAATTATTGTGCTTGCTTCCCAGTAGTATAACTTCTTATTTTCTTCTCATTTTTTTAGATTTAATGATTAGCTTAGCTTTTTTTGTGTTTATCTTGAACATTGGGCATGAACTTCAATATGAGTAATTGAGTAGGGACAACTAGGACCCAAAGATTTGATGAAAAATGGACCAAAATGCTAAACCCTAGTTCAGTTCATTTAAATGGCCCAGCACGGCCGCACATCATTTTTGCGCGGTCCGCATAGTTTCTTCTATGGTATCTACTTTAACCAGCGCGGCCGCGTCATATTTTTGCGCGGTCCGCGCTCCAAACCAACGCGGTCCGCGCCCCTTTGTACTGCTTCTATGTTATGCAAATTACCTGTGTTTTCCCCTCCTGTGTAACTCATCTAATTCACTGTATGTGCTTAAACTAACAATGTTAGACGTGTATTTTTGCATATCATGGTTAAGAAACGAGGAGGTCAAGAACAACAACAACCCGGGAGAGGTGGTTCCTCCTGAGGGGGAAAGGGAAAGAGAATTGTTAAACTCACTCCCCAGGCCCGGGCAAACATTAAAAAGACCCGTAAGCTGATACGGGCTGCTGATAGGGCTGCCTCCCACTCTTCGGGGAGTGAGTATGCACCCTCCCGGAGCATCACCTCAGAATTAGCCCCTACTCACACCTCTGACCCATTCCAATTACATGACACTCCTTCACCTTCACCCACCTCCAAGAGACCGGTCAACGTAATTTCGGATTCGTCTGATGAGTCCGTAGCAAGAAGTGAAGAACAATACTCCACCTCCCCCACAAATTCATTATCTGGGGAGAGTGCAGGATATGGTGAGGGAGGTGAGCCTCAAGTCGGGAGAGTTGATCGAACCAGAAAACCTGAAGCCTAGGCAGACAGATTTGTGAGTAAGATAGCGTTCCACAAATTTAGAGAATGGTGGCCCGTGAGGAAATTTATCCCGGAGAGACAATTCATTGACAGTGATCTTCTACCTCTTAACCCAAAGGAGCAAGAGCAATTCCATACAAGAGATGGTTGGGGCTTCTTCAAGGAGAGGTGTATTGATGCCAATGAGCATATGGTAAAGGAGTTCTATTTCAATGTTTCTCATGTGGTTAAGGACACAAAGGCGACAAAGGTGCGAGACAAAATGGTGGTTTTTGATGGGAAGTCCTTGAATGAATATTTGGGGTTCAAAGAGGAGGATGAAACAGAATACTTGGCGAAGCTAGCAATGGGTGAGGAGGTGCGTCCCTGGTTGGCCGAGTACTTGGCAGCCCCGGGCACTGTTCCAAAATGGTTGAAGGCGGGGGAGAAGATTCTATGGAACACATTCAATTTTGAGGCAAAGGGTTTGGTTGACATTCGTTTGTAGTAGACTTGATCCCTCCACACATGATCACTCAGTTCCTCTTGCCCGGGCTGTTCTTGTGGCATCTATCATGGCCGGGCTTCCTCTCAATGTAGGCAACATCATCTCGAGGGTGATCTCTGCAGTCGGACAGGAGACCAACACAAACTACCCCTTCCCGAACACTCTGTCCATGTACTTTAGGGATTTGGAGGTGAAGAAAAAACGTTTTGATGTCAAGACAAAGCCGGTGGCCCCCTATTCATGGTATAGCCAGTTGGGTTCAAACAACCAAAAATCCAAAAAGTATCAGCCACCCACCTCTTCCCCAACTGGCCAGTCTGAGGAGCCAGTTGCGGTAGAGCCTTCTATTGGACCATCCTCCATCCCGACCACTTCCACCAGTGAGCCCTTACCCCCAGGTCCTTCTACTTCAACTGACCCGGCAGTTCCTGTTTCAAAGACTCATCGGTTCACTGCCCACCAGCTCAGTTAGTCTTTAGCCAGTCTAAACAACTGGATGTCAGCACCGACATCCAAGTTGTCCATTTTGGCTACTACATTTGAGGCACATTCAGCACCAGCCATTGCTTAGATTCCTCCTTCCATTGAGGAGACATTGAAGAAGCTCCTGGCCAACCAGGAGAAGATTTTGGAGACCCAGGCCACCTTGACTATGGCGGTAGCCTCACATGGCAAGGCTTTGAAGGAGCTTGCAAAGGAACATAATAAAATGAGAAAGTCGAGGGCGTCTCGGGAGTCGGTAAAGAAGCTGCGAGCAGATGTGGACAAGCTTTTGGCAGACCAGATGCCATTAGACTTACTATTGGGGGATCCAACTCTAGATCCAGTAGCAGCACAGCCACAGCAGGAGGAGTAGCCTAGGCACCCAAGGAAGAAGAGGAAAGCTTCCTAGCACTGAGGGTGTTGTGATAGAGGTGG